>NW_027667691.1:0-111000 GCF_963924665.1 Micromys minutus | reverse complement strand
TGGCGTAAAACATGCAGTAATTTTCTTTGTTTTGGGGTAAAAAGGCAGAAATTCTCCTTATTTTGGGGCAAAAGGAAGAAATTCTCCTTATTTTAGGGCAAAATTGCAGAAATTTCCCTTATTTGGGGACAAAAAACAGAAATTCTTTTTATTTTGCGGCAAAATTGCAAAATTTTTTTTTATTATGGGGAAAAATTGCAGAAATTTCTTTTATTTTAAGGCAAAATTGCAGAAATTTCACATATTTCAGAAAAAAAAGCAAAAATTTTTCATATTTTGGGGCAAAAATGCAGAAATTCCTCTTATTTTGGGGTAAAAAGGCTGAAATTCCCGTTATTTTGGGGCAAAAAGTAAGAAATTTGCCTTAATTTGGGGCAAAATCAGAAATTCTCCTAATTTTGGGGCCAAAAAACAGAAATTCCCCTTATTTTGGGGTAAAATTGCAGAAATTTCAAATATTTCAGGGCAAAAAGGCAGAAATTCCACATTATTTCTGGCAATAAGGCAAAAATTCCCCGTATTTTGGAGCAAAATTTCAGAAATTCCCCTTATATTGGTGCAAAAATGCAGAAAATCCTTTATTTTGGTTCAATAAGGCAAAAATTCCCCGTATTTTGAAGCAAAATTGCACATATTCCCCTAATTTTGAGGGAAAATTCAGATATTAACATTATTTTGGGGCAAAAAGACAGAAATTCTCCTTATTTCAGGGCAAAAAGTCAGAAATTCGCCTTATTTTGGGGCAAAATTCCAGAAATTTTCTTTATTTTGGGACAAAATTGCAGAAATTTCAATTTTTTGGGCCAAAATTGCAGAAATTTCACTTATTTCAGGAAAAAAAGGCAGAAATTTTTCTTATTTTGGGGCAAAAAGCAGAAATTCCTTATATTTTGTGGCAAAAATGCAGAAATTCCCCTTATTTTGTGGTAAAAAGGCAGAAATTTCCCTTATTTTGGGGCAAAAATACAGAAATTTCCATTACTGTGGGGCAAAATTGCAGAAATTTCTATTATTTTAAGGAAAAATTTTTGAAATTTAACTTATTTCAGGGCAAAAAGTCGGAAATTCCCCTTATTTTGGGGCAAGAAGACAGAAATTCCATTTATTTTTGGAAAAAAGTCAGAAATTGCACTTATTTTGAGTCAAAAAGGCGGAAAATCCCCTTATTTTGGGGTAAAAATGTAGAAATTTCCCTTTTTATGGCAAAAAGGTATACATTCCCTTTATTTTCAGGCAAAAAGGCATAAATTCTCTGTATTTTGGAGCAAAATTGCAGAAATTCCCCTAATATTGGGGCAAAAGGCAAAAATTCCCCTTATTTTGGGGTAAAACTGCCGAAATTTCACTTATTTTGTGGCAAAATGGCAGAAATTCCCCTTATTTTCTGCGAAAAAGGCAGATAATCCCCGTATTTTGGAGCAAAATTGCAGAAATTCACCTAATTTTGGCGTAAAACATGCAGTAATTTTCTTTGTTTTGGGGTAAAAAGGCAGAAATTCTCCTTATTTTGGGGCAAAAAGAAGAAATTCTCCTTATTATAGGGCAAAATTGCACAAATTTCCCTTATTTGGGGACAAAAAACAGAAATTCCCTATATTTTGCGGCAAAATTGCAAAAATTTTTTTTATTATGGGCAAAAATTGCAGAAATTTCTTTTATTTTAAGGCAAAATTGCAGAAATTTCACATATTTCAGAGAAAAAAAGCAAAAATTTTTCATATTTTGGGGCAAAAATGCAGAAATTCCCCTTATTTTGGGGTAAAAAGGCTGAAATTCCCGTTATTTTGGGGCAAAAAGTCAGAAATTTGCCTTAATTTGGGGCAAAATCAGAAATTCTCCTAATTTTGGGGCCAAAAACAGAAATTCCCCTTATTTTGGGGTAAAATTGCAGAAATTTCAAATATTTCAGGGCAAAAAGACAGAAATTCTCCTTATTTTGGAGCAAAATTGCAGAATTTTTACTTATTTCAGGGCAAAAAATCAAAAATTTGCCTTAATTTGGGGCAAAAAGCAGAAATTCTCCTAATTTTGGGGCCAAAAACAGTAATTCCCCTTATTCTGGGGTAAAATTTCGGAAATTTCAAATATTTCAGGGCAAAAAGGCAGAAATTCCACTTTATTTCTGGCATTAAGGCAAAAATTCCCCGTATTTTGGAGCAAAATTTCAGAAATTCCCCTTATATTGGTGCAAAAATGCAGAAATTCCTTTATTTTGGTTCAATAAGGCAAAAATTCCCCGTATTTTGAAGCAAAATTGCACATATTCCCCTAATTTTGAGGGAAAATGCAGAAATTCACATTATTTTGGGGCAAAAAGACAGAAATTCTCCTTATTTCAGGGCAAAAATCAGAAATTCCCCTTATTTTGGGGCAAAATTCCAGAAATTTTTTTTATTTTGGGACAAAATTGCAGAAATTTCAATTTTTTGGGCCAAAATTGCAGAAATTTCACTTATTTCAGGGAAAAAAGGCAGAAATTTTTCTTATTTTGGGGCAAAAAGCAGAAATTCCTTATATTTTGTGGCAAAAATGCAGAAATTTCCCTTATTTTGTGGTAAAAAGGCAGAAATTTCCCTTATTTTGGGGCAAAAATACAGAAATTCCCATTACTGTGGGGCAAAATTGCAGAAATTTCAATTATTTTAAGGAAAAATTTTTGAAATTTAACTTATTTCAGGGCAAAAAGTCCGAAATTCCCCTTATTTTGGGGAAAAAATACAGAAATTCCATTTATTTTTGGAAAAAAGTCAGAAATTGCACTTATTTTGAGTCAAAAAGGCGGAAAATCCCCTTATTTTGGGGTAAAATGAAGAAATTTCCCTTTTTATGGCAAAAAGTTATATATTCCCTTTATTTTCAGGCAAAAAGGCATAAATTCTCTGTATTTTGGAGCAAAATTGCAGATATTCCCCTAATATTGGGGCAAAAGGCAGAAATTCCCCTTATTTTGGGGTAAAACTGCAGAAATTTCACTTATTTTGTGGCAAAATGGCAGAAATTCCCCTTATTTTCTTCGAAAAAGGCAGAAAATCCCCGTATTTTGGAGCAAAATTGCAGAAATTCACCTAATTTTGGCGTAAAACATGCAGTAATTTTCTTGTTTTGGGGCAAAAAGGCAGAAATTCTCCTTATTTTGGGGCAAAAGGAAGAAATTCTCCTTATTTTATGGCAAAATTGCAGAAATTTCCCTTATTTGGGGACAAAAAACAGAAATTCCCTTTATTTTGCAGCAAAATTGCAAAAAATTTTTTTATTATGGGGAAAAATTGCAGAAATTTCTTTTATTTTAATGCAAAATTGCAGAAATTTCACATATTTCAGAGAAAAAAAGCAAAAATTTTTCATATTTTGGGGCAAAAATGCAGAAATTCCCCTTATTTTGGGGTAAAAAGGCTGAAATTCCCATTATCTTGGGGCAAAAAGGCAGAAATTCCTCATATTTTGTGGCAAAAAGTCAGAAATTCCCCTTATTTGAAGGTAAAATGCTGAAATTCCCCTTATTTTGGCAAAAAGGCAGAAATTCTCCTTATTTTGGTGCAAAATTGCAGAAATTTCACTTATTTCAGGGCAAAAAGTCAAAAATTTGCCTTAATTTGGGGCAAAAAGCAGAAATTCTCCCAATTTTGGGGCCAAAAACAGAAATTCCCCTTATTCTGGGGTAAAATTGCGGAAATTTCAAATATTTCAGGGCAAAAAGGCAGAAATTCCACTTTATTTCTGGCAATAAGGCAAAAATTCCCCGTATTTTGGAGCAAAATTTCAGAAATTCCCCTTATATTGGTGCAAAAATGCAGAAATTCCTTTATTTTGGTTCAATAAGGCAAAAATTCCAGGTATTTTGAAGCAAAATTGCACATATTCCCCTAATTTTGAGGGAAAATGCAGAAATTCACATTATTTTGGGGCAAAAAGACAGAAATTCTCCTTATTTCAGGGCAAAAAGTCAGAAATTCCCCTTATTTTGGGGCAAAATTCCAGAAATTTCCTTTATTTTGGGACAAAATTGCAGAAATTTTAATTTTTTGGGCCAAAATTGCAGAAATTTCACTTATTTCAGGGAAAAAAGGCAGAAATTTTTCTTATTTTGGGGCAAAAAGCAAAAATTCCTTATATTTTGTGGCAAAAATGCAGAAATTCCCTTTATTTTGAGGTAAAATGGCAGAAATTTCCCTTATTTTGGGGCAAAAATACAGAAATTTCCCTTATTTTGGGGCAAAATTGCAGAAATTTCAATTATTTTAAGGAAAAATTTTTGAAATTTAACTTATTTCAGGGCAAAAAGTCCGAAATTCCCCTTATTTTGGGGAAAAAATACAGAAATTCCATTTATTTTTGGAAAAAAGTCAGAAATTGCACTTATTTTGAGTCAAAAAGGCGGAAAATCCCCTTATTTTGGGGTAAAAATGAAAAAATTTCCCTTTTTATGGCAAAAAGGTATACATTCCCTTTATTTTCAGGCAAAAAGGCATAAATTCTCTGTATTTTGGAGCAAAATTGCAGAAATTTTCCTAATATTGGGGCAAAAGGCAGAAATTCCCCTTATTTTGGGGTAAAACTGCCGAAATTTCACTTATTTTGTGGCAAAATGGCAGAAATTCCCCTTATTTTCTGCGAAAAAGGCAGATAATCCCCGTATTTTGGAGCAAAATTGCAGAAATTCACCTAATTTTGGCGTAAAACATGCAGTAATTTTCTTTGTTTTGGGGTAAAAAGGCAGAAATTCTCCTTATTTTGGGGCAAAAGGAAGAAATTCTCCTTATTTTAGGGCAAAATTGCAGAAATTTCCCTTATTTGGGGACAAAAAACAGAAATTCCCTTTATTTTGCGGCAAAATTGCAAAAATTTTTTTTATTATGGGGAAAAATTGCAGAAATTTCTTTTATTTTAAGGCAAAATTGCAGAAATTTCACATATTTCAGAGAAAAAAAGCAAAAATTTTTCATATTTTGGGGCAAAAATGCAGAAATTCCTCTTATTTTGGGGTAAAAAGGCTGAAATTCCCGTTATTTTGGGGCAAAAAGTCAGAAATTTGCCTTAATTTGGGGCAAAATCAGAAATTCTCCTAATTTTGGGGCCAAAAACAGAAATTCCCCTTATTTTGGGGTAAAATTGCAGAAATTTCAAATATTTCAGGGCAAAAAGGCAGAAATTCCACTTATTTCTGGCAATAAGGCAAAAATTCCCCGTATTTTGGAGCAAAATTTCAGAAATTCCCCTTATATTGGTGCAAAAATGCAGAAATTCCTTTATTTTGGTTCAATAAGGCAAAAATTCCCCGTATTTTGAAGCAAAATTGCACATATTCCCCTAATTTTGAGGGAAAATGCAGAAATTCACATTATTTTGGGGCAAAAAGACAGAAATTCTCCTTATTTCAGGGCAAATAGTCAGAAATTCCCCTTATTTTGGGGCAAAATTCCAGGAATTTTCTTTATTTTGGGACAAAATTGCAGAAATTTCAATTTTTTGGGCAAAAATTGCAGAAATTTCACTTATTTCAGGAAAAAAAGGCAGAAATTTTTCTTATTTTGGGGCAAAAAGCAGAAATTCCTTATATTTTGTGGCAAAAATGCAGAAATTCCCCTTATTTTGTGGTAAAAAGGCAGAAATTTCCCTTATTTTGGGGCAAAAATACAGAAATTCCCATTACTGTGGGGCAAAATTGCAGAAATTTCAATTATTTTAAGGAAAAATTTTTGAAATTTAACTTATTTCAGGGCAAAAAGTCCGAAATTCCCCTTATTTTGGGGAAAAAATACAGAAATTCCATTTATTTTTGGAAAAAAGTCAGAAATTGCACTTATTTTGAGTCAAAAAGGCGGAAAATCCCCTTATTTTGGGGTAAAATGAAGAAATTTCCCTTTTTATGGCAAAAAGTTATATATTCCCTTTATTTTCAGGCAAAAAGGCATAAATTCTCTGTATTTTGGAGCAAAATTGCAGATATTCCCCTAATATTGGGGCAAAAGGCAGAAATTCCCCTTATTTTGGGGTAAAACTGCAGAAATTTCACTTATTTTGTGGCAAAATGGCAGAAATTCCCCTTATTTTCTTCGAAAAAGGCAGAAAATCCCCGTATTTTGGAGCAAAATTGCAGAAATTCACCTAATTTTGGCGTAAAACATGCAGTAATTTTCTTGTTTTGGGGCAAAAAGGCAGAAATTCTCCTTATTTTGGGGCAAAAGGAAGAAATTCTCCTTATTTTATGGCAAAATTGCAGAAATTTCCCTTATTTGGGGACAAAAAACAGAAATTCCCTTTATTTTGCAGCAAAATTGCAAAAAATTTTTTTATTATGGGGAAAAATTGCAGAAATTTCTTTTATTTTAATGCAAAATTGCAGAAATTTCACATATTTCAGAGAAAAAAAGCAAAAATTTTTCATATTTTGGGGCAAAAATGCAGAAATTCCCCTTATTTTGGGGTAAAAAGGCTGAAATTCCCATTATCTTGGGGCAAAAAGGCAGAAATTCCTCATATTTTGTGGCAAAAAGTCAGAAATTCCCCTTATTTGAAGGTAAAATGCTGAAATTCCCCTTATTTTGGCAAAAAGGCAGAAATTCTCCTTATTTTGGTGCAAAATTGCAGAAATTTCACTTATTTCAGGGCAAAAAGTCAAAAATTTGCCTTAATTTGGGGCAAAAAGCAGAAATTCTCCCAATTTTGGGGCCAAAAACAGAAATTCCCCTTATTCTGGGGTAAAATTGCGGAAATTTCAAATATTTCAGGGCAAAAAGGCAGAAATTCCACTTTATTTCTGGCAATAAGGCAAAAATTCCCCGTATTTTGGAGCAAAATTTCAGAAATTCCCCTTATATTGGTGCAAAAATGCAGAAATTCCTTTATTTTGGTTCAATAAGGCAAAAATTCCAGGTATTTTGAAGCAAAATTGCACATATTCCCCTAATTTTGAGGGAAAATGCAGAAATTCACATTATTTTGGGGCAAAAAGACAGAAATTCTCCTTATTTCAGGGCAAAAAGTCAGAAATTCCCCTTATTTTGGGGCAAAATTCCAGAAATTTCCTTTATTTTGGGACAAAATTGCAGAAATTTTAATTTTTTGGGCCAAAATTGCAGAAATTTCACTTATTTCAGGGAAAAAAGGCAGAAATTTTTCTTATTTTGGGGCAAAAAGCAAAAATTCCTTATATTTTGTGGCAAAAATGCAGAAATTCCCTTTATTTTGAGGTAAAATGGCAGAAATTTCCCTTATTTTGGGGCAAAAATACAGAAATTTCCCTTATTTTGGGGCAAAATTGCAGAAATTTCAATTATTTTAAGGAAAAATTTTTGAAATTTAACTTATTTCAGGGCAAAAAGTCCGAAATTCCCCTTATTTTGGGGAAAAAATACAGAAATTCCATTTATTTTTGGAAAAAAGTCAGAAATTGCACTTATTTTGAGTCAAAAAGGCGGAAAATCCCCTTATTTTGGGGTAAAAATGAAAAAATTTCCCTTTTTATGGCAAAAAGGTATACATTCCCTTTATTTTCAGGCAAAAAGGCATAAATTCTCTGTATTTTGGAGCAAAATTGCAGAAATTTTCCTAATATTGGGGCAAAAGGCAGAAATTCCCCTTATTTTGGGGTAAAACTGCCGAAATTTCACTTATTTTGTGGCAAAATGGCAGAAATTCCCCTTATTTTCTGCGAAAAAGGCAGATAATCCCCGTATTTTGGAGCAAAATTGCAGAAATTCACCTAATTTTGGCGTAAAACATGCAGTAATTTTCTTTGTTTTGGGGTAAAAAGGCAGAAATTCTCCTTATTTTGGGGCAAAAGGAAGAAATTCTCCTTATTTTAGGGCAAAATTGCAGAAATTTCCCTTATTTGGGGACAAAAAACAGAAATTCCCTTTATTTTGCGGCAAAATTGCAAAAATTTTTTTTATTATGGGGAAAAATTGCAGAAATTTCTTTTATTTTAAGGCAAAATTGCAGAAATTTCACATATTTCAGAGAAAAAAAGCAAAAATTTTTCATATTTTGGGGCAAAAATGCAGAAATTCCTCTTATTTTGGGGTAAAAAGGCTGAAATTCCCGTTATTTTGGGGCAAAAAGTCAGAAATTTGCCTTAATTTGGGGCAAAATCAGAAATTCTCCTAATTTTGGGGCCAAAAACAGAAATTCCCCTTATTTTGGGGTAAAATTGCAGAAATTTCAAATATTTCAGGGCAAAAAGGCAGAAATTCCACTTATTTCTGGCAATAAGGCAAAAATTCCCCGTATTTTGGAGCAAAATTTCAGAAATTCCCCTTATATTGGTGCAAAAATGCAGAAATTCCTTTATTTTGGTTCAATAAGGCAAAAATTCCCCGTATTTTGAAGCAAAATTGCACATATTCCCCTAATTTTGAGGGAAAATGCAGAAATTCACATTATTTTGGGGCAAAAAGACAGAAATTCTCCTTATTTCAGGGCAAATAGTCAGAAATTCCCCTTATTTTGGGGCAAAATTCCAGGAATTTTCTTTATTTTGGGACAAAATTGCAGAAATTTCAATTTTTTGGGCAAAAATTGCAGAAATTTCACTTATTTCAGGAAAAAAAGGCAGAAATTTTTCTTATTTTGGGGCAAAAAGCAGAAATTCCTTATATTTTGTGGCAAAAATGCAGAAATTCCCCTTATTTTGTGGTAAAAAGGCAGAAATTTCCCTTATTTTGGGGCAAAAATACAGAAATTCCCATTACTGTGGGGCAAAATTGCAGAAATTTCAATTATTTTAAGGAAAAATTTTTGAAATTTAACTTATTTCAGGGCAAAAAGTCGGAAATTCCCCTTATTTTGGGGCAAGAAGACAGAAATTCCATTTATTTTTGGAAAAAAGTCAGAAATTGCACTTATTTTGAGTCAAAAAGGCGGAAAATCCCCTTATTTTGGGGTAAAAATGAAGAAATTTCCCTTTTTATGGCAAAAAGGTATACATTCCCTTTATTTTCTGGCAAAAAGGCATAAATTCTCTGTATTTTGGAGCAAAATTGCAGAAATTCCTCTAATATTGGGGCAAAAGGCAGAAATTCCCCTTATTTTGGGGTAAAACTGCCGAAATTTCACTTATTTTGTGGCAAAATGGCAGAAATTCCCCTTATTTTCTGCGAAAAAGGCAGATAATCCCCGTATTTTGGAGCAAAATTGCAGAAATTCACCTAATTTTGGCGTAAAACATGCAGTAATTTTCTTTGTTTTGGGGTAAAAAGGCAGAAATTCTCCTTATTTTGGGGCAAAAGGAAGAAATTCTCCTTATTTTAGGGCAAAATTGCAGAAATTTCCCTTATTTGGGGACAAAAAACAGAAATTCCCTTTATTTTGCGGCAAAATTGCAAAAATTTCCCTTATTTGGGGACAAAAAACAGAAATTCCCTTTATTTTGCGGCAAAATTGCAAAAATTTTTTTTATTATGGGGAAAAATTGCAGAAATTTCTATTATTTTAAGGCAAAATTGCAGAAATTTCACATATTTCAGAGAAAAAAAGCAAAAATTTTTCATATTTTGGGGCAAAAATGCAGAAATTCCCCTTATTTTGGGGTAAAAAGGCTGAAATTCCCGTTATTTTGGGGCAAAAAGTCAGAAATTTGCCTTAATTTGGGGCAAAATCAGAAATTCTCCTAATTTTGGGGCCAAAAACAGAAATTCCCCTTATTTTGGGGTAAAATTGCAGAAATTTCAAATATTTCAGGGCAAAAAGTCAGAAATTCCACTTTATTTCTGGCAATAAGGCAAAAATTCCCCGTATTTTGGAGCAAAATTTCAGAAATTCCCCTTATATTGGTGCAAAAATGCAGAAATTCCTTTATTTTGGTTCAATAAGGCAAAAATTCCCCGTATTTTGAAGCAAAATTGCACATATTCCCCTAATTTTGAGGGAAAATTCAGAAATTCACATTATTTTGGGGCAAAAAGACAGAAATTCTCCTTATTTCAGGGCAAAAAGTCAGAAATTCCCCTTATTTTTGGGCAAAATTCCAGAAATTTTCTTTGTTTTGGGACAAAATTGCAGAAATTTCAATTTTTTGGGCCAAAATTGCAGAAATTTCACTTATTTCAGGAAAAAAAGGCAGAAATTTTTCTTATTTTGTGGCAAAAAGCAGAAATTCCTTATATTTTCTGGCAAAAATGCAGAAATTCCCCTTATTTTGTGGTAAAAAGGCAGAAATTTCCCTTATTTTGGGGCAAAAATACAGAAATTCCCATTACTGTGGGGCAAAATTGCAGAAATTTCAATTATTTTAAGGAAAAATTTTTGAAATTTAACTTATTTCAGGGCAAAAAGTCGGAAATTCCCCTTATTTTGGGGCAAGAAGACAGAAATTTCATTTATTTTTAAAAAAAAGTCAGAAATTGCACTTATTTTGAGTCAAAGAGGTGGAAAATCCCCTTATTTTAGGGTAAAAATGAAGAAATTTCCCTTTTTATGGCAAAAAGGTATACATTCCCTTTATTTTCAGGCAAAAAGGCATAAATTCTCTGTATTTTGGAGCAAAATTGCAGAAATTCCCCTTATATTGGGGCAAAAGGCAGAAATTCCCCTTATTTTGGGGTAAAACTGCAGAAATTTCACTTATTTTGTGGCAAAATGGCAGAAATTCCCCTTATTTTCTGCGAAAAAGGCAGAAAATCCCCATATTTTGGAGCAAAATTGCAGAAATTCACCTAATTTTGGCGTAAAACATGCAGTAATTTTCTTTGTTTTGGGGCAAAAAGGAAGAAATTCTCCTTATTTTGGGGCAAAAGGAAGAAATTCTCCTTATTTTAGGGCAAAATTGCAGAAAATTCCCTTATTTGTGGACAAAAAACAGAAATTCCCTTTATTTTGCGGCAAAATTGCAAAAAATTTTTTTATTATGGGGAAAAATTGGAGAAATTTCTTTTATTTTAAGGCAAAATTGCAGAAATTTCACATATTTCAGAGAAAAAAAGCAAAAATTTTTCATATTTTGGGGCAAAAATGCAGAAATTCCCCTTATTTTGGGGTAAAAAGGCTGAAATTCCCGTTATTTTTGGGCAAAAAGTCAGAAATTTGCCTTAATTTGGGGCAAAATCAGAAATTCTCCTAATTTTGGGGCGAAAAACAGAAATTCCCCTTATTTTGGGGTAAAATTGCAGAAATTTCAAATATTTCAGGGCAAAAAGGCAGAAATTCCACTTTATTTCTGTTAATAAGGCAAAAATTCCCCGTATTTTGGAGCAAAATTTCAGAAATTCCCCTTATATTAGTGCAAAAATGCAGAAATTCCTTTATTTTGTTTCAATAAGGCAAAAATTCCCCGTATTTTGAAGCAAAATTGCACATATTCCCCTAATTTTGAGGGAAAATGCAGAAATTCACATTATTTTGGGGCAAAAAGACAGAAATTCTCCTTATTACAGGGCAAAAAGTCAGAAATTCCCCTTATTTTGGGGCAAAATTCCAGAAATATCCTTTATTTTGGGACAAAATTGCAGAAATTTCAATTTTTCGGGCCAAAATTGCAGAAATTTCACTTATTTCAGGAAAAAAAGGCAGAAATTTTTCTTATTTTGGGGCAAAAAGGCAGAAATTCCTTATATTTTGTGGCAAAAATGCAGAAATTCCCCTTATTTTGAGGTAAAAAGGCAGAAATTTCCCTTATTTTGGGGCAAAAGTACAGATATTTCCCTTATTTCGGGGCAAAATTGCAGAAATTTCAATTATTTTGGGGAAAAATTTATGAAATTTAACTTATTTCAGGGCAAAAAGTCGTTAATTCCCCTTATTTTGGGGTAAAAATGAAAAAATTTCCCTTTTTATGGCAAAAAGTTATACATTCCCTTTATTTTCGGGCAAAAAGGCAGAAATTCTCTGTATTTTGGAGCAAAATTGCAGAAATTCCCCTAATATTGGTTTAAAAAGGCAGAAATTCCCCTCATTTTGGGGTAAAACTGCAGAAATTTCACTTATTTTGTGGCAAAATGGCAGAAATTCCCCTTATTTTCTGCGAAAAAGGCAGAAAATCCCCGTATTTTGGAGCAAAATTGCAGAAACTCCCCTAAGTTTGGGTCAAAAAGGCAGAAATTCCCTTTATTGGGGGGCAAAAATACAGAAATTCTCCTTATTTAGGGGCAAAAATCAGAAGTTTCCTTTATTTGGGGGGCAAAATTTTAGAAATTTCTTTTATTTTTTTACAGAATTGCAGAAATTTTTCTTATTTTGTGGCAAAAAGGCAGAAATTCCCCATATTTTGGTGCAAAAAGGCTGAAATTCCTATTATTTTGAGGTAAAATGCTGAAATTCCTCATATTTTGGGGTTAAAAGGCAGAAATTCCCCTCTTTTTGGGGCAAAAAGGCACAAATTTTCTTATTTTCGGGCAAAATTTCAGAAATTTCATTTATTTCAGGGCAAAAAGTCAGAAATTACTTTTATTTTGGGGCAGAAAGCAGAAATTTCTTTTATTTTGGTACAGAATTGAAGAAATTTTCCTTATTTTGGAACAAAATGTCAGAAATTCCCCATATTTTGGGCAAAAGGCAGAAATTCCCCTTATTTTGGGGTAAAAGGCTGAAATTCCCATTATTTTGGGGCAAAAAGGCAGAAATTCCTCATATTTTGTGGCAAAAATGCGGAAATTCCCCTTATTTGAAGTTAAAATGCTGAAATTCCCCTTATTTTGGCAAAAAGGCAGAAATTCTCCTTATTTTGGAGCAAAATTGCAGAATTTTCACTTATTTCAGGGCAAAAAGTCAAAAATTTGCCTTAATTTGGGGCAAAAAGCAGAAATTCTCCTAATTTTGGGGCCAAAAA
Organism: Micromys minutus; assembly: GCF_963924665.1. Classification (NCBI taxonomy): domain Eukaryota; kingdom Metazoa; phylum Chordata; class Mammalia; order Rodentia; family Muridae; genus Micromys; species Micromys minutus. The sequence continues at coordinate 98,240 of NW_027667691.1, read as the reverse complement.
CAGAAATTCCCCTTATTCTGGGGTAAAATTGCGGAAATTTCAATTATTTCAGGGGAAAAAGGCAGAAATTCCACTTTATTTCTGGCAATAAGGCAAAAATTCCCCGTATTTTGGAGCAAAATTTCAGAAATTCCCCTTATATTGGTGCAAAAATGCAGAAATTCCTTTTATTTTGGTGCAATAAGGCAAAAATTCCCCGTATTTTGAAGCAAAATTGAACATATTCCCCTAATTTTGAGGGAAAATGCAGAAATTCACATTATTTTGGGGCAAAAAGACAGAAATTCTCTTTATTTCAGGGCAAAAAGTCAGAAATTCCCCTTATTTTGGGACAAAATTCCAGAAATTTTCTTTATTTTGGGACAAAATTGCAGAAATTTCAATTTTTTGGGCCAAAATTGCAGAAATTTCACTTATTTCAGGAAAAAAAGGCAGAAATTTTTCTTATTTTGGGGCAAAAAGCAGAAATTCCTTATATTTTGTGGCAAAAATGCAGAAATTCCCCTTATTTTGTGGTAAAAAGGCAGAAATTTCCCTTATTTTGGGGCAAAAATACAGAAATTCCCATTACTGTGGGGCAAAATTGCAGAAATTTCAATTATTTTAAGGAAAAATTTTTGAAATTTAACTTATTTCAGGGCAAAAAGTTGGAAATTCCCCTTATTTTGGGGCAAGAAGACAGAAATTCCATTTATTTTTGGAAAAAAGTCAGAAATTGCACTTATTTTGAGTCAAAAAGGCGGAAAATCCCCTTATTTTGGGGTAAAAATGAAGAAATTTCCCTTTTTATGGCAAAAAGTTATACATTCCCTTTATTTTCAGGCAAAAAGGCATAAATTCTCTGTATTTTGGAGCAAAATTGCAGAAATTCCCCTAATATTGGGGCAAAAGGCAGAAATTCCCCTTATTCTGGGGTAAAACTGCAGAAATTTCACTTATTTTGTGGGAAAATGGCAGAAATTCCCCTTATTTTCTGCGAAAAAGGCAGAAAATCCCCATATTTTGGAGCAAAATTGCAGAAATTCACCTTATTTTGGTGTAAAACATGCAGTAATTTTCCATGTTTTGGGGCAAAAAGGCAGAAATTCTCCTTATTTTGGGGCAAAAGGAAGAAATTCTCCTTATTTTAGGGCAAAATTGCAGAAAATTCCCTTATTTGTGGACAAAAAACAGAAATTCCCTTTTTTTGCGGCAAAATTGCAAAAAAATTTTTTATTATGGGGAAAAATTGCAGAAATTTCTTTTATTTTAAGGCAAAATTGCAGAAATTTCACATATTTCAGAGAAAAAAAGCAAAAATTTTTCATATTTTGGGGCAAAAATGCAGAAATTCCCCTTATTTTGGGGTAAAAGGCTGAAATTCCCAATATTTTGGGGCAAAAAGGCAGAAATTCCTCATATTTTGGGCAAAAATGCGGAAATTCCCTTTATTTGAAGGTAAAATGCTGAAATTCCCCCTTATTTTGGCAAAAAGGCAGAAATTCTCCTTATTTTGGAGCAAAATTGCAGAATTTTCACTTATTTCAGGGCAAAAAGTCAAAAATTTGCTTTAATTTGGGGCAAAAAGCAGAAATTCTCCTAATTTTGGGGCCAAAAACAGAAATTCCCCTTATTCTGGGGTAAAATTGCGGAAATTTCAAATATTTCAGGGCAAAAAGGCAGAAATTCCACTTTATTTCTGGCAATAAGGCAAAAATTCCCCGTATTTTGGAGCAAAATTTCCGAAATTCCCCTTCTATTGGTGCAAAAATGCAGAAAATCCTTTATTTTGGTTCAGTAAGGCAAAAATTCCCCGTATTTTGAAGCAAAATTGCACATATTCCCCTAATTTTGAGGGAAAATGCAGAAATTCACATTATTTTGGGGCAAAAAGACAGAAATTCTCTTTATTTCAGGGCAAAAAGTCAGAAATTCCCCTTATTTTGGGGCAAAATTCCAGAAATTTTCTTTATTTTGGGACAAAATTGCAGAGATTTCAATTTTTTGGGCCAAAATTGCAGAAATTTCACTTATTCCAGGAAAAAAAGGCAGAAATTTTTCTTATTTTGGGGCAAAAAGCAGAAATTCCTTATATTTTGTGGCAAAAATGCAGAAATTCCCCTTATTTTGTGGTAAAAAGGCAGAAATTTCCCTTATTTTGGGGCAAAAATACAGAAATTCCCATTACTGTGGGGCAAAATTGCAGAAATTTCAATTATTTTAAGGAAAAATTTTTGAAATTTAACTTATTTCAGGGCAAAAAGTCGGAAATTCCCCTTATTTTGGGGCAAGAAGACAGAAATTCCATTTATTTTTGGAAAAAAGTCAGAAATTGCACTTATTTTGAGTCAAAAAGGGGGAAAATCCCCTTATTTTGGGGTAAAAATGAAGAAATTTCCCTTTTTATGGCAAAAAGGTATACATTCCCTTTATTTTCAGGCAAAAAGGCATAAATTCTCTGTATTTTGAAGCAAAATTTCAGAAATTCCCTTTCTATTGGTGCAAAAATGCAGAAAATCCTTTATTTTGGTTCAATAAGGCAAAAATTCCCCGTATTTTGAAGCAAAATTGCACATATTCCCCTAATTTTGAGGGAAAATGCAGAAATTCACATTATTTTGGGGCAAAAAGACAGAAATTCTCTTTATTTCAGGGCAAAAAGTCAGAAATTCCCCTTATTTTGGGGCAAAATTCCAGAAATTTTCTTTATTTTGGGACAAAATTGCAGAAATTTCAATTTTTTGGGCCAAAATTGCAGAAATTTCACGTATTTCAGGAAAAAAAGGCAGAAATTTTTCTTATTTTGGAGCAAAAAGCAGAAATTCCTTATATTTTGTGGCAAAAATGCAGAAATTCCCTTTATTTTGTGGTAAAAAGGCAGAAATTTCCCTTATTTTGGGGCAAAAATACAGAAATTCCCATTACTGTGGGGCAAAATTGCAGAAATTTCAATTATTTTAAGGAAAAATTTTTGAAATTTAACTTATTTCAGGGCAAAAAGTCGGAAATTCCCCTTATTTTGGGGCAAGAAGACAGAAATTCCATTTATTTTTGGAAAAAAGTCAGAAATTGCACTTATTTTGAGTCAAAAAGGCGGAAAATCCCCTTATTTTGGGGTAAAAATGAAGAAATTTCCATTTTTATGGCAAAAAGGTATACATTCCCTTTATTTTCAGGCAAAAAGGCATAAATTCTCTGTATTTTGTAGCAAAATTGCAGAAATTCCCCTAATATTGGGGCAAAAAGGCAGAAATTCCCCTTATTTTGGGGTAAAACTGCAGAAATTTCACTTATTTTGTGGCAAAATGGCAGAAATTCCCCTTATTTTCTGCGAAAAAGGCAGAAAATCCCCATATTTTGGAGCAAAATTGCAGAAATTCACCTAATTTTGGCGTAAAACATGCAGTAATTTTCTTTGTTTTGGGGCAAAAAGGCAGAAATTCTCTTTATTTTGGGGCAAAAGGAAGAAATTCTCCTTATTTTAGGGCAAAATTGCAGAAAATTCCCTTATTTGTGGACAAAAAACAGAAATTCCCTTTATTTTACGGCAAAATTGCAAAAAAATTTTTTATTATGGGGAAAAATTTCGGAAATTTCTTTTATTTTAAGGCAAAATTGCAGAAATTTCACATATTTCAGAGAAAAAAAGCAAAAATTTTTCATATTTTGGGGCAAACATGCAGAAATTCCCCTTATTTTGGGGTAAAAAGGCTGAAATTCCCGTTATTTTGGGGCAAAAAGTCAGAAATTTGTCTTAATTTGGGGCAAAATCAGAAATTCTCCTTATTTTGGGGCCCAAAACAGAAATTCCCCTTATTTTGGGGTAAAATTGCGGAAATTTCAAATATTTCAGGGCAAAAAGGCAGAAATTCCACTTTATTTCTGGCAATAAGGCAAAAATTCCCCGTATTTTGGAGCAAAATTTCAGAAATTCCCCTTATATTGGTGCAAAAATGCAGAAATTCCTTTATTTTGGTTCAATAAGGCAAAAATTCCCCGTATTTTGAAGCAAAATTGTACATATTCCCCTAATTTTGAGGGAAAATGCAGAAATTCACATTATTTTGGGGCAAAAAGACAGAAATTCTCTTTATTTCAGGGCAAAATGTCAGAAATTCCCCTTATTTTGGGGCAAAATTCCAGAAATTTTCTTTATTTTGGGACAAAATTGCAAAAATTTCAATTTTTTGGGCCAAAATTGCAGAAATTTCACTTATTTCAGGAAAAAAAGGCAGAAATTTTTCTTATTTTGGGGCAAAAAGCAGAAATTCCTTATATTTTGTGGCAAAAATGCAGAAATTCCCCTTATTTTGTGGTAAAAAGGCAGAAATTTCCCTTATTTTGGGGCAAAAATACAGAAATTCCCATTACTTTGGGGCAAAATTGCAGAAATTTCAATTATTTTAAGGAAAAATTTTTGAAATTTAACTTATTTCAGGGCAAAAAGTCGGAAATTCCCCTTTATTTGGGGCAAGAAGACAGAAATTCCATTTATTTTTGGAAAAAAGTCAGAAATTGCACTTATTTTGAGTCAAAAAGGCGGAAAATCCCCTTATTTTAGGGTAAAAATGAAGAAATTTCCCTTTTTATGGCAAAAAGGTATACATTCCTTTTATTTTTGGGCAAAAAGGCAGAAATTCTCTGTATTTTGGAGCAAAATTGCAGAAATTCCCCTAACATTGGGGCAAAAAAGCAGAAATTCCCCTTATTATGGGGTAAAACTGCAGAAATTTCACTTATTTTGCGGCAAAATGGCAGAAATTCCTTTTATTTTCTGCGAAAAAGGCAGAAAATCCCCGTATTTTGGAGCAAAATTGCAGAAATTTACCTAATTTTGGCGTAAAACATGCAGTAATTTTCTTTGTTTTGGAGCAAAAAGGCAGAAATTCTCCTTATTTTGGGGCAAAAGGAAGAAATTCCCCTTATTTTAGGGCAAAATTGCAGAAATTTCTCTTATTTGGGGACAAAAAACAGAAATCCCCTTTATTGTGGGGCAAAATTGCAGAAATTTCAAGTATTTCAGAGAAAAAAAGCAAAAATTTTTCATATTTTGGGGCAAAAATGCAGAAATTCCCATTATTTTGGGCAAAAAGCAGAAATTCACCTTATTTTGGGGTAAAATTGCACACATTTCACATATTTCATGGCAAAAAGCAGAAATTCCCGTTATTTGAGGGCATAAACGCAGAAATTCCTTTTATTTTGGGATAAAATTGCAGAAATTTCCCTTGTTTGGGGGCAAAAAGGCAGAAAATCCCCTTAATTTTGGGAAAAAGTCAGAAATTCCCCGTATTTTAAAGCAAAATTGCAGAAATTCCATAAATATTGGGGCACAAATGCAGAAATTCTCTTTATTTGGGGCAAATCGCCAGAAGTTCCCCTTATTTTCGGAAAAAGAGGCAGAAATTCTCCGTACTTTGAAGCAAAATTGCAGAAACTCCCCTAATTTTTGGGCAAAAACGCAGAAATTCCTTTTTTGGGGGGCAAAAATACAGAAATTCTCCTTATTTTGGGGAAAAAATCAAAAATTTCCCTTATTTTGGGGCAAAATTTTAGAAATTTCTTTTATTTTGGTAAGGAATTGCAGAAATTTTTCTTATTTTGTGGCAAAAAGGCAGAAATTCCTCATATTTTGGTGCAAAAAGGCTGAAATTCCCCTTATTTTGAGGTAAAATGCTGAAATTCCCCATATTTTGGGGTTAAAAGGCAGAAATTCCCCTCATTTAGGGGCAAAAAGGCACAAATTTCCCTTATTTTCGGGCAAAATTGTAGAAATTTCATTTATTTCAGAGCAAAAAGTCAGAAATTACTTTTATTTTGGGGCAGAAAGCAGAAATTTCTTTTATTTTGGTACAAAATTGAAGAAATTTTTCTTATTTTGGAACAAAAAGGCAGAAATTCCCCATATTTTGGGCAAAAGGCAGAAATTCCCCTTATTTTGGGGTAAAAAGGCTGAAATTCCCATTATTTTGGGGCAAAAAGGCAGAAATTCCGTTTACTTTGTGGCAAAAAGGCAGAAATTCCCAATATTTGGGGCAGAAAAGCAAAAATTTTCCTTATTTGGGGGCAATAAGGCAGAAATTCCCCATATTTTGTGGCAAAAAGTCAGAAATTCCCCTTATTTGAAGGTAAAATGCTGAAATTCCCCTTATTTTGGCAAAAAAGCAGAAATTCCCCTTATTTTGGGGCAAAATTGCAGAAATTTCACTTATTTCAGGGCAAAAAGTCAGAAATTTGCCTTAATTTGGGGCAAAAAGCAGAAATTCTCCTAATTTTGGGGCCAAAAACAGAAATTCCTCTTATTTTGGGGTAAAATTGCGGAAATTTCAAATATTTCAGGGCAAAAAGGCAGAAATTCCACTTTATTTCGGGCAATAAGGCAAAAATTCCCCGTATTTTGGAGCAAAATTTCAGAAATTCCCTTTATATTGGTGCAAAAATGCAGAAATTCCTTTTATTTTGGGGTAATAAGGCAAAAATTCCCCATATTTTGAAGCAAAATTGCACATATTCCCCTAATTTTTAGGGAAAATGCAGAAATTCACATTATTTTGGGGCAAAAAGACAGAAATTCTCCTCATTTCAGGGCAAAAAGTCAGAAATTCCCCTTATTTTGGGGCAAAATTCCAGAAATTTCCTTTATTTTGGGACAAAATTGCAGAAATTTCAATTTTTTGGGCCAAAATTGCAGAAATTTCACTTATTTCAGAGAAAAAAGGCAGAAATTTTTCTTATTTGGGGGCAAAAAGGCAGAAATTCCTTATATTTTGTGGCAAAAATGCAGAAATTCCCCTTATTTTGAGGTAAAAAGGCAGAAATTTCCCTTATTTTGGGACAAAAATACAGAAATTTCCATTATTTTGGGGCAAAATTGCAGAAATTTCAATTATTTTGGGGAAAAATTTTTGAAATTTAACTTATTTCAGGGCAAAAAGTCGGAAATTCCCCTTTTTTTGGGGCAAAAATACAGAAATTCCATTTAATTTTGGAAAAAAGTCAGAAATTGCACTTATTTTGAGTCAAAAGGGCAGAAAATCCCCTTATTTTGGGGTAAAAATGAAAAAATTTCCCTTTTTATGGCAAAAAGGTATAAATTCCCTTTATTTTCGGGCAAAAAGGCAGAAATTCTCTGTATTTTGGAGCTAAATTGCAGAAATTCCCCTAATATTGGGGCAAAAAGGCAGAAATTCCTTTCATTTTGGGGTAAAACTGCAGAAATTTCACTTATTTTGTGGCAAAATGGCAGAAATTCCCCTTATTTTCTGCGAAAAAGGCAGAAAATCTCCGTATTTTGGAGCAAAATTGCAGAAACTCCCCTAATTTTGGGTCAAAAAGGCAGAAATTCCCTTTTTTGGGGGGCAAAAATACAGAAATTCTCCTTATTTAGGGGCAAAAATCAGAAGTTTCCTTTATTTGGGGGCAAAATTTTAGAAATTTCTTTTATTTTGGTACAGAATTGCAGAAATTTTTCTTATTTTGTGGCAAAAAGGCAGAAATTCCCCTTATTTTGGGGTAAAACTGCAGAAATTTCACTTATTTTGTGGGAAAATGGCAGAAATTCCCCTTATTTTCTGCGAAAAAGGCAGAAAATCCCCATATTTTGGAGCAAAATTGCAGAAATTCACCTTATTTTGGTGTAAAACATGCAGTAATTTTCCATGTTTTGGGGCAAAAAGGCAGAAATTCTCCTTATTTTGGGGCAAAAGGAAGAAATTCTCCTTATTTTAGGGCAAAATTGCAGAAAATTCCCTTATTTGTGGACAAAAAACAGAAATTCCCTTTTTTTGCGGCAAAATTGCAAAAAAATTTTTTATTATGGGGAAAAATTGCAGAAATTTCTTTTATTTTAAGGCAAAATTGCAGAAATTTCACATATTTCAGAGAAAAAAAGCAAAAATTTTTCATATTTTGGGGCAAAAATGCAGAAATTCCCCTTATTTTGGGGTAAAAGGCTGAAATTCCCAATATTTTGGGGCAAAAAGGCAGAAATTCCTCATATTTTGGGCAAAAATGCGGAAATTCCCTTTATTTGAAGGTAAAATGCTGAAATTCCCCCTTATTTTGGCAAAAAGGCAGAAATTCTCCTTATTTTGGAGCAAAATTGCAGAATTTTCACTTATTTCAGGGCAAAAAGTCAAAAATTTGCCTTAATTTGGGGCAAAAAGCAGAAATTCTCCTAATTTTGGGGCCAAAAACAGAAATTCCCATTATTTTGGGGTAAAATTGCTGAAATTTCAAATATTTCAGGGCAAAAAGGCAGAAATTCCAATTTATTTCTGGCAATAAGGCAAAAATTCCCCGTATTTTGGAGCAAAATTTCAGAAATTCCCCTTCTATTGGTGCAAAAATGCAGAAAATCCTTAATTTTGGTTCAGTAAGGCAAAAATTCCCCGTATTTTGAAGCAAAATTGCACATATTCCCCTAATTTTGAGGGAAAATGCAGAAATTCACATTATTTTGGGGCAAAAAGACAGAAATTCTCTTTATTTCAGGGCAAAAAGTCAGAAATTCCCCTTATTTTGGGGCAAAATTCCAGAAATTTTCTTTATTTTGGGACAAAATTGCAGAGATTTCAATTTTTTGGGCCAAAATTGCAGAAATTTCACTTATTCCAGGAAAAAAAGGCAGAAATTTTTCTTATTTTGGGGCAAAAAGCAGAAATTCCTTATATTTTGTGGCAAAAATGCAGAAATTCCCCTTATTTTGTGGTAAAAAGGCAGAAATTTCCCTTATTTTGGGGCAAAAATACAGAAATTCCCATTACTGTGGGGCAAAATTGCAGAAATTTCAATTATTTTAAGGAAAAATTTTTGAAATTTAACTTATTTCAGGGCAAAAAGTCGGAAATTCCCCTTATTTTGGGGCAAGAAGACAGAAATTCCATTTATTTTTGGAAAAAAGTCAGAAATTGCACTTATTTTGAGTCAAAAAGGGGGAAAATCCCCTTATTTTGGGGTAAAAATGAAGAAATTTCCCTTTTTATGGCAAAAAGGTATACATTCCCTTTATTTTCAGGCAAAAAGGCATAAATTCTCTGTATTTTGAAGCAAAATTTCAGAAATTCCCCTTCTATTGGTGCAAAAATGCAGAAAATCCTTTATTTTGGTTCAATAAGGCAAAAATTCCCCGTATTTTGAAGCAAAATTGCACATATTCCCCTAATTTTGAGGGAAAATGCAGAAATTCACATTATTTTGGGGCAAAAAGACAGAAATTCTCTTTATTTCAGGGCAAAAAGTCAGAAATTCCCCTTATTTTGGGGCAAAATTCCAGAAATTTTCTTTATTTTGGGACAAAATTGCAGAAATTTCAATTTTTTGGGCCAAAATTGCAGAAATTTCACGTATTTCAGGAAAAAAAGGCAGAAATTTTTCTTATTTTGGGGCAAAAAGCAGAAATTCCTTATATTTTGTGGCAAAAATGCAGAAATTCCCTTTATTTTGTGGTAAAAAGGCAGAAATTTCCCTTATTTTGGGGCAAAAATACAGAAATTCCCATTACTGTGGGGCAAAATTGCAGAAATTTCAATTATTTTAAGGAAAAATTTTTGAAATTTAACTTATTTCAGGGCAAAAAGTCGGAAATTCCCCTTATTTTGGGGTAAAATTGCACACATTTCACATATTTCATGGCAAAAAGCAGAAATTCCCGTTATTTGAGGGCATAAACGCAGAAATTCCTTTTATTTTGGGATAAAATTGCAGAAATTTCCCTTGTTTGGGGGCAAAAAGGCAGAAAATCCCCTTAATTTTGGGAAAAAGTCAGAAATTCCCCGTATTTTAAAGCAAAATTGCAGAAATTCCATAAATATTGGGGCACAAATGCAGAAATTCGCTTTATTTGGGGCAAATCGCCAGAAGTTCCCCTTATTTTCGGAAAAAGAGGCAGAAATTCTCTGTACTTTGAAGCAAAATTGCAGAAACTCCCCTAATTTTTGGGCAAAAACGCAGAAATTCCTTTTTTGGGGGGCAAAAATACAGAAATTCTCCTTATTTTGGGGAAAAAATCAAAAATTTCCCTTATTTTGGGGCAAAATTTTAGAAATTTCTTTTATTTTGGTAAGGAATTGCAGAAATTTTTCTTATTTTGTGGCAAATAGGCAGAAATTCCTCATATTTTGGTGCAAAAAGGCTGAAATTCCCCTTATTTTGAGGTAAAATGCTGAAATTCCCCATATTTTGGGGTTAAAAGGCAGAAATTCCCCTCATTTAGGGGCAAAAAGGCACAAATTTCCCTTATTTTCGGGCAAAATTGTAGAAATTTCATTTATTTCAGAGCAAAAAGTCAGAAATTACTTTTATTTTGGGGCAGAAAGCAGAAATTTCTTTTATTTTGGTACAAAATTGAAGAAATTTTTCTTATTTTGGAACAAAAAGGCAGAAATTCCCCATATTTTGGGCAAAAGGCAGAAATTCCCCTTATTTTGGGGTAAAAAGGCTGAAATTCCCATTATTTTGGGGCAAAAAGGCAGAAATTCCGTTTACTTTGTGGCAAAAAGGCAGAAATTCCCAATATTTGGGGCAGAAAAGCAAAAATTTTCCTTATTTGGGGGCAATAAGGCAGAAATTCCCCATATTTTGTGGCAAAAAGTCAGAAATTCCCCTTATTTGAAGGTAAAATGCTGAAATTCCCCTTATTTTGGCAAAAAAGCAGAAATTCCCCTTATTTTGGGGCAAAATTGCAGAAATTTCACTTATTTCAGGGCAAAAAGTCAGAAATTTGCCTTAATTTGGGGCAAAAAGCAGAAATTCTCCTAATTTTGGGGCCAAAAACAGAAATTCCTCTTATTTTGGGGTAAAATTGCGGAAATTTCAAATATTTCAGGGCAAAAAGGCAGAAATTCCACTTTATTTCGGGCAATAAGGCAAAAATTCCCCGTATTTTGGAGCAAAATTTCAGAAATTCCCTTTATATTGGTGCAAAAATGCAGAAATTCCTTTTATTTTGGGGTAATAAGGCAAAAATTCCCCATATTTTGAAGCAAAATTGCACATATTCCCCTAATTTTTAGGGAAAATGCAGAAATTCACATTATTTTGGGGCAAAAAGACAGAAATTCTCCTCATTTCAGGGCAAAAAGTCAGAAATTCCCCTTATTTTGGGGCAAAATTCCAGAAATTTCCTTTATTTTGGGACAAAATTGCAGAAATTTCACTTATTTCAGAGAAAAAAGGCAGAAATTTTTCTTATTTGGGGGCAAAAAGGCAGAAATTCCTTATATTTTGTGGCAAAAATGCAGAAATTCCCCTTATTTTGAGGTAAAAAGGCAGAAATTTCCCTTATTTTGGGACAAAAATACAGAAATTTCCATTATTTTGGGGCAAAATTGCAGAAATTTCAATTATTTTGGGGAAAAATTTTTGAAATTTAACTTATTTCAGGGCAAAAAGTCGGAAATTCCCCTTTTTTTGGGGCAAAAATACAGAAATTCCATTTAATTTTGGAAAAAAGTCAGAAATTGCACTTATTTTGAGTCAAAAGGGCAGAAAATCCCCTTATTTTGGGGTAAAAATGAAAAAATTTCCCTTTTTATGGCAAAAAGGTATAAATTCCCTTTATTTTCGGGCAAAAAGGCAGAAATTCTCTGTATTTTGGAGCTAAATTGCAGAAATTCCCCTAATATTGGGGCAAAAAGGCAGAAATTCCTTTCATTTTGGGGTAAAACTGCAGAAATTTCACTTATTTTGTGGCAAAATGGCAGAAATTCCCCTTATTTTCTGCGAAAAAGGCAGAAAATCTCCGTATTTTGGAGCAAAATTGCAGAAACTCCCCTAATTTTGGGTCAAAAAGGCAGAAATTCCCTTTTTTGGGGGGCAAAAATACAGAAATTCTCCTTATTTAGGGGCAAAAATCAGAAGTTTCCTTTATTTGGGGGCAAAATTTTAGAAATTTCTTTTATTTTGGTACAGAATTGCAGAAATTTTTCTTATTTTGTGGCAAAAAGGCAGAAATTCCCCATATTTTGGTGCAAAAAGGCTGAAATTCCCCTTATTTTGTGGTAAAATGCTGAAATTCCTCATATTTTGGGGTTAAAAGCCAGAAATTCCCCTCTTTTTGTGGCAAAAAGGCACAAATTTCTCTTATTTTCGGGCAAAATTTCAGAAATTTCATTTATTTCAGGGCAAAAAGTCAGAAATTACTTTTATTTTGGGGCAAAAAGCAGAAATTTCTTTTATTTTGGTACAAAATTGAAGAAATTTATCTTAAATTGGAACAAAAAGTCAGAAATTCCCCATATTTTGGGCAAAAGGCAGAAATTCCCATTATTTTGGGGTTAAAAGGCTGAAATTTCCGTTATTTTGGGGCAAAAAGGCAGAAATTCCCTTTACTTTGTGGCAAAAAGGCAGAAATTCCCATTAATTGTGGCAGAAAAGCAAAAATTTTCCTTATTTGGGGGCTATTAGGCAGAAATTCCCCATATTTTTTGGCAAAAAGGCAGAAATTTCCCTTATTTGAAGGTAAAATGCTGAAATTCCCCTTATTTTGGCAAAAAGGCAGAAATTCTCCTTATTTTGGGGCAAAATTGCAGAAATTTCACTTATTTCAGGGCAAAAAGTCAGAAATTTGCCTTAATTTGGGGCAAAAAGCAGAAATTTTCCTAATTTTGGGGCCAAAAACAGAAATTCCCATTATTTTGGGGTAAAATTGCTGAAATTTCAAATATTTCAGGGCAAAAAGGCAGAAATTCCAATTTATTTCTGGCAATAAGGCAAAAATTCCCCGTATTTTGGAGCAAAATTTCAGAAATTCCCCTTATATTGGTGCAAAAATGCAGAAATTCCTTTATTTTGGTTCAATAAGGCAAAAATTCCCCGTATTTTGAAGCAAAATTGCACATATTCCCCTAATTTTGAGGGAAAATGCAGAAATTCACATTATTTGGGGCAAAAAGACAGAAATTCTCCTTATTTCAGGGAAAAAAGTCCGAAATTCCCCTTATTTTGGGTCAAAATTCCAGAAATTTTCTTTATTTTGGGACAAAATTGCAGAAATTTCAATTTTTTTGGGCCAAAATTGCAGAAATTTCACTTATTTCAGGGAAAAAAGGCAGAAATTTTTCTTATTTTGGGGCAAAAAGGAAGAAATTCCTTATATTTTGTGGCAAAAATGAAAAAATTCCCCTTATTTTGAGGTAAAAAGGCAGAAATTTCCGTTATTTTGGGGCAAAAATACAGAAATTACCCTTAATTTGGGGCAAAATTGCAGAAATTTCAATTAGTTTGGGGAAAAATTTTTGAAATTATCTTATTTCAGGGCAAAAAGTCGGAAATTCCACTTATTTTGGGGCAAAAAGACAGAAATTCCATTTATTTTTGGAAAAAAGTCAGAAATTGCACATATTTTGAGTCAAAAAGGCGGAAAATCCCCTTATTTGGGGGTAAAAATGAAGAAATTTCCCTTTATATGGCAAAAAGGTATAAATTCCCTTTATTTTCGGGCAAAAAGGCAGAAATTCTCTGTATTTTGGAGCAAAATTGCAGAAATTCCCCTAATATTGGGGCAAAAAGGCAGAAATTCCCTTTATTTTGGGGTAAAACTGCAGAAATTTCACTTATTTTGCGGCAAAATTGCAGAAATTCCCCTTATTTTCTGCGAAAAAGGCAGAAAATCCCCGTATTTTGGAGCAAAATTGCAGAAACTCCCCTAATTTTGAGACAAAAAGGCAGAAATTCCCTTTTTTGGGCGGTAAAAATACAGAAATTCTCCTTATTTCGGGGCAAAAATCAGAAATTTCCCTTATTTGGGGGCAAAATTTTAGAAATTTCTTTTATTTTGGTACAGAATTGCAGAAATTTTTCTTATTTTGTAGCAAAAAGGCAGAAATTCTCCATATTTTGGTGCAAAAATGCTGAAATTCCCCTTATTTTGAGGTAAAATGCTGAAATTCCCCATATTTTGGGGTTAAAAGGGAGAAATTCCCCTCATTTTAGGGCAAAAAGGCACAAATTTCCCTTATTTTCAGGCAAAATTGCAGAAATTTCATTTATTTTAGGGCAAAAAGTCAGAAATTACTTTTATTCTGGGGCAGAAAGCAGAAATTTCTTTTATTTTGGTACAAAATTGAAGAAATTTTCCTTATTTTGGAACAAAAAGTCAGAAATTCCCCATATTTTTGGCAAAAGGCAGAAATTCCCCTTATTTTGGGGTAAAAAGGCTGAAATTCCCGTTATTTTGGAGCAAAAAGGCAGAAATTCCCTTTACTTTGTGGCAAAAAGGCAGAAATTCACATTAATTGTGGCAGAAAAGCAAAAATTTTCCTTATTTGGGGGCAATAAGGCAGAAATTCCCCATATTTTGTGGCAAAAAGGCAGAAATTCCCCTTATTTAAAAGTAAAATGCTGAAATTCCCCTTATTTTGGCAAAAAGGCAGAAATTCCCCTTATTTTGGGCAAAATTGCAAAAATTTCACTTATTTCAGGGCAAAAAGTCAGAAATTTGCCTTAATTTGGGGCAAAAAGCAGAAATTCTCCTAATTTGGGGGCCAAAAACAGAAATTCCCTTTATTTTGGGGTAAAATTGCGGAAATTTCAAATATTTCAGGGCAAAAAGGCAGAAATTCCACATTATTTCTGGCAATAAGGCAAAAATTCCCCGTATTTTGGAGCAAAATTTCAGAAATTCCCCTTATATTGGTGCAAAAATGCAGAAATTCCTTTATTTTGGTTCAATAAGGCAAAAATTCCCCGTATTTTGAAGCAAAATTGCACATATTCCCCTAATTTTGAGGGAAAATGCAGAAATTCACATTATTTTGGGGCAAAAAGACAGAAATTCTCCTTATTTCAGGGCAAAAAGTCAGAAATTCTCCTTATTTTGGGGCAAAATTTCAGAAAATTCCTTTATTTTGGGTCAAAATTGCAGAAATCTCCCTAATTTTGGGGCAAAAATACAGAAATTTCACTTATTTCAGAGATAAAACGCAGTAATTTCTCTTATTTTAGGGCAAAAAGGCAGAAATTACTTTTATTTTGGTACAAATTTGCAGAAAATTTTTTTATTTGGGGCAAAAATACAGAAATTCCCCATATTTTAGGGCAAAAAGGAAAGATTCCCCTTATTATTAGGTAAAAAGGCTGAAATTCCTTTTATTTTAGGGCAAAAAGACAGAAATTCCCCTTATTTTGTGGCAAAAAAGCAGATATTTCCCTTATTTTGAGGCAAAATTGGAGAAGTTTCACTTATTTCAGGGCATAATTCAAAAATTGCATTTATTTTGAGGCAAAAAAACAGAAATTCCGTTTATTTTTGGGTAAAAAGGCAGAAATTTCACTTACTTTGAGGTAAAAAGGCAGAAATTCCTCTTATTTTGGGGCAAAAATGAAGAAATTTCCCTTTTTTTGTGGCAAAAGGTATACATTCCCCTTATTTTCGGGCAAAAAAGCAGAAATTCCCCGTATTTTGAAGCAAAATTGCATAAATACTCTCAATTTTTGGGCAAAAAGGCAGAAATTCTCCTTATTTTGGGGCAAAAAGACAGAAAATCTCCATTTTCAGGAGCAAACAGTCAGAAATTCCCCATATTGTGGGGCAAAATTGCAGAAATTTTTTTACATTGAAGAAAAATAGCAGAAATTTCCCTTATTTAAAGGCAAAATTGCAGAAATTTCACTTATTTCAGGTTAATAAGTCAGAAATTCCCCTTATTTTGGGGCAAATTTGCAAAAATTTCCTTTACATTGGGGCAAAATTGCAGAAATTTTTTTTTATTTTGTGGCAAATTGCAGATATTTCACTTATTTCAGGGTAATTAGTCAGAAATTACCCTTATTTTGGAGCAAAAAAGACAGAAATTCCTTTTGTTTTGGGGGAAAAAGACAGAAATTCCACTTATTTAGAGGCAAAAAGGCAGAAATTCCCCTTATTTTGGAGGAAAAAAGAAGAAATTTTTATTTTTATGGCAAAAAGGTATGCATTCACATTATTTTCAGGCAAAAATGCAGAAATTCCCTGTATTTTGGAGCAAAATTGAAGAAATTCCCCCATTTTGGGGGCAAAAGGCAGAAATTCCCTTTATTTTGGGGCAAAAATCAGAAATTCCCCTTAATTTGGGGCAAAATTCCAGAAATTTCCTTTATTTTGGGCAAAATTGCAGGAATTTACCTTATTTTGGGGCAAAATTGCAGAAATTTCCCTTATTTGGTGCAAAATTGCAGAAATTTCACTTATTTTCAGGTAAAAAGGCTGAAATTTCCTTTATTTTGGGGCAAAAAGGGAGAAATTCCCCTTATTTTGGGGCAAAATTTCAGAAATTTCCCTTATTATGAGGAAAAATTGCAGAAATTTCCCTTATTTTAGGACATAATTGCAGAAATCTCACTTATTTCTGAGAAAAAAATCAAAAATTTTTCTTTTTTTGGGGCAAAAAGGCAGAAATTCCCATTATTTTGGGTTAAAAAGGCAGAAATTCATCTTATTTTGGGGTAAAATTGTAGAAATTTCACATATTTTAGAGCAAAAATGTAGAAATTACCCTTATTTTGGGGCAAAATTGCAGAATTTTCACTTATTTCAGGGTAATAAATAAGAAATTCCCCTTATTTTGGGGCAAAAAGACAGAAATTCCCTTAGTTTTGAGGGAAAAAGACAGAAATTCAACTTATTTAGAGGTAAAAATGCAGAAATTCCCGTTATTTTGGAGCAAAAATGAAGAAATTTCCCTTTTTATGGCAAAAAGGTATGCATTCCCATTATTTTCGGGTGAAAAAGGCAGAAATTCCCCGTATTTTGGAGCAAAATTGCAGAAATTTCCCTAATTTTGGGGCAAAAGGCAGAAATTCCCTTTATTTTGGGGCAAAAATCAGAAAATCCCCTTATTATGGGACAAAATTCCAGAAATTTTATTTTAGGGCAAAATTGCAGGAATTTACCTTATTTTGGGGCAAAATTGCAGAAATTTCCATTATTTGGGGTAAAATTGCAGAAATTTCACTAATTTTCAGGTAAAAAGGCTGAAATTTCTTTTATTTTGGGGCAAAAAGGGAGAAATTCCTCTTATTTTGGGGCAAAATTGCAGAAATTTCCCTTCATATGGGAAAAAATTGCAGAAATTGCCCTTATTTTAGGGTAAAATTGCAGAAATTTCACTTATTTCAGAGAAAAAACGCAAAAATTTTTCTTATTTTGGGACAAAAAGGCAGAAATTCCCATTATTTTGGGGCAAAAAGGCAGAAATTCACCTTACTTTGGGGTAAAATTGCAGAAATTTCACATATTTCAGGGCAAAAAGGCAGAAATTTCCCTTATTTTGGGGCAAAATTGCAGAAATTTCACTTATTTCAGGGTAATAAGTCAGAAATTCCCTTTATTTTGGGGCAAAAAATACAGAAATTCCCTTTGTTTTGGGGGAAAAAAGACAGAAATTCAACTTACTTAGTGGCAAAAAAGCCAAAATTCTTCTTATTTTGGAGCAAAAATGAAGAAATTTTCCTCTTTTATGGCAAAAACTTATGCATTTCCTCTATTTTCAGGCAAAATGCAGAAATTCCCCGTATTTTGGAGCAAAATTGCAGAAATTCCCCTAATTCTGGGGCAAAAAGTCAGAAATTCCCTATATGTTGGGGCAAAAAGACAGAAATTCTCCTTATTTTGGAACAAAACTCAGAAATTTCCCTTATTTTGGGGCAAAATTCCAGAAATTTCTCTTATTTTGGGTAAAAATTGCAGAAATTTCACTTATTTTGGGGCAAAATTGCACAAATTTCACTTATTTCAAGAAAAAAAGCCAGAAATTTTATTTTGAGGCAAAAATGCAGAAATTCCCTTTATTTTGAGGTAAAGGCTGAAATACCCCTTATTTGGGCGAAAAAATGCAAAATTTCCCTTATTTGGGGGCAAAAAAACAGAAATTCTCCTTATTTTGTTGCAAAAATGCAGAAATTTCTTTTATTTTGGGGCAAAATTGCAGAAATTTAACCTGTTTCATGGCATAATTCAAAAATTCCTATTATTTTGGGGCAAAAAGTCAGAAATTCTGTTTATTTTTGGGTAAAAAGGCAGAAATTTCACTTATTTTGAGGTAAAAAGGCAGAAATTCCTCTTATTTTGGGGCAAAAATGAAGAAATTTCCTTTTTTTGTGGCAAAAGCTATACATTCTCCTTACTTTCGGGATAAAAAGCAGAAATTCCCCGTATTTTGAAGCAAAATTGCAGAAATTCTCTCAATTTTCGTGCAAAAAGGCAGAAATTCTCCTTATTTTGGGGCAAAAAGACAGAAAATCTCTTTTTTCAGGAGCAAACAGTCAGAAATTCCCCTTATTTTGGGGCAAAATTGCAGAAATTTTTTTTACATTGGGGCAAAATTGCAGAAATTTCCCTGATTTTTGGGCAAAGTTGCAGAAATTTCACTTATTTCAGGGTAATAAGTCAGAAATTCCCCTTATTTTGGGGCAAAAAAGACAAAAATTCCCTTTGTTTTTGGGGAAAAAGACAGAAATTCCACTTATTCAGAGGCAAAAAGGCAGAAATTCCATTTATTTTGGAGCAAAAATGAAGAAATTTCCCTTTTTATAGCACAAAGGTATGCATTCCCATTATTTTCGGGCAAAAAGGCACAAATCCCCTGTATTTTGGAGCAAAATTGCAGAAATTCCCCTAATTTTGGGGCAAAAGGCAGAAATTCCCTTTATTTTGGGGCAAAAATCAGAAATTTCTCTTATTTTGGGGCAAAATTCCAGAAATTTCCTTTATTTTTGGGGCAAAATTGCAGGCATTTACCTTATTTTGGGGCAAAATTGCAGAAATTTCCCTTATTTGGGGCAAAATTGAAGAAATTTCACTTATTTTCAGATAAAAAGGCTGAAATTTCCTTTATTTTGGGGCAAAAAGAGAAAATTTCCCTTATTTTGGGGCAAAATTGCAGAAATTTCCCTTATTATGGGGAAAAATTGCAGAAATTTCCCTTATTTTAGGGCAAAATTGCAGAAATTTCACTTATTTCAGAGAAAAAAATCAAAAAATTTTCTTTTTTGGGGCAAAAAGGCAGAAATTCCATTTATTTTGGGGCAAGAAGGCAGAAATTCACCTTATTTTGGGGTAAAATTGCAGAAATTTCACATATTTCAGGGCAAAAAGGCAGAAATTTCCCTTATTTTGGGGCAAAATTGCAGAAATTTCACTTATTTCAGGGTAATAAGTCAGAAATTCCCTTTATTTTGGGGCAAAAAGACAGAAATTCCCTTTGTTTTGGGGAAATAAGACAGAAATTCCACTTATTTAGAGGCAACAAAGCAGAAATTCCCCTTATTTTGGAGCAAAAATGAAGAAATTTCCTTTTTTATGGCAATAAAATATGCATTCCCATTATTTTCGTGCAAAAAGGCAGAAATTCCCCGTATTTTTGAGCAAAATTGCAGAAATTCCCCTAATTTTGGGGCAAAATGCAGAAATTCCCTTTATTTTGGGGCAAAAATCAGAAATTCCTCTTATTTTGGGGCAGAATTCCAGAAATTTTTTTTATTTTGGGGAAAAATTGCAGGAATTTATTTTATTTTGTGGCAAAATTGTAGAAATTTCACTTATATTCAGGTAAAATGGCTGAAATTTCCTTTATTTTGGGGCAAAAAGGGAGAAATTCCCATTATTTTAAGGCAAAATTACAGAAATTTCCCTTATTATGAGAAAAAATTGCAGAAATTTCCTTTATTTTTGGGCAAAATTGCAGAAATTTCACTTATTTCAGAGAAAAAAACCAAATATTTTTCTCATTTTGGGGTAAAAAAGGCAGAAATTTCAATTATTTTGGGGCAAAAAGTAAGAAATTCACCTTATTTTGGGGTAAAATTGCAGAAATTTCATATATTTCAGGGCAAAAAGGCAGACATTTCTCTTATTTTGGGGCAAAATTGAAGAAATTTCACTTATTTCAGGTTAATAAGTCAGAAATTCCCCTTATTTGGGAGCAAAAAAGACAGAAATTCCCTCTGCTTTGGGGGAAAAAGAAAGAAATTCCCTTATTTAGAGGCAAAAAAGCAGAAATTCTTCTTATTTTGGAGCAAAAATAAAGAAATTTTCCTCGTTTATTTCAAAAAGTTATGCATTCCCCTTATTTTCGGGCAAAAATGCAGAAATTCCCCGTATTTTGGAGAAAAATTGCAGAAATTCCCCTAATTGTGGGGCAAAAAGGCAGAAATTCCCTATATGTTGGGGCAAAAAGATAGAAATTCTCCTTATTTTGGGGCAAAACTCAGAAATTCCCCTTATTTTGGGGCAAAATTCCAGAAATTTCCCTTAATTTGGTGCAAAATTGCAGAAATTTCACTTATTTTGGGGCAAAATTGCAGAAATTTCATTTATTTTAGGGAAAAAAGGCAGAAATTTTCCTTATTTTGGGGCAAAAATGCAGAAATTCCCCTTATTTTGAGGTAAAAATGCTGAAATTCCCCTTATTTGGAGGCAAAAAGGCAGAAATTTCCCTTATTTTGGGGAAAAAAGACAGAAATTCTCTTTATTTTGTGGCAAAAATGCAGAAATTTCTTTTATTGTGGGGCAAAAATGAAGAAATTCTTTTTTTTGTGGGAAAAGGTATACATTCCTCTTACTTTCGGGATTAAAAGCAGAATTTCCCCGTATTTTGAAGCAAAATTGCAGAAATTCTCATAATTTTCGGGCAAAAAAGCAGGAATTCTCCTTATTTTGGGGCAAAAATACAGAAAATCTCCTTTTTTCGGGAGCAAACAGTCAGAATTTCCCCTTATTTTGGGGCAAAATTGCAGAAATTTCCTTTACATTGGGGCAAAATTGCAGAAATTTCCCTTATTTTGGGGCAAAATTGCAGAAATTTCACTTATTTCAGGGTAATAAGTCAGTAATTCCACTTATTTTGGGGCAAAAAAGACAGAAATTCCCTTTGTTTTGGGGGAAAAAGACAGAAATTCCACTTATTTAAAGGCAAAAAGGAAGAAATTCCCCTTATTTTGAAGCAAAAATGAAGAAATTTCCCTTTTTATGTTAAAAAGGTTTGCATTCCCATTATTTTCGGGCAAAAAGGCAGAAATTCCCCGTATTTTGGAGCAAAATTGCAGAAATTCCCCTAATTTTGATGCAAAAGGCAGAAATTCCCTTTATTTTGGGGCAAAAATCAGAAATTCCCCTTATTTTGAAGCAAAATTCCAGAAATTTCCTTTATTTTGGGGAAAAATTGCAGGAATTTGCCTTATTTTGGTGAAAAATTGCAGAAATTTCTCTTATTTGAGGCAAAATTGCAGAAATTTCACTTATTTTTAGGTAAAAAGTCTGAAATTTTCTTTATTTTGGGGAAAAAAGGGAGAAAATCCCCTTATTTTGGGGCAAAATTGAGAAATTTCCCTTATTATGGGGAAAAATTGCAGAAATTTCCCTTATTTTAGGGCAAAATTGCAGAAATTTCACTTACTTCAGAAAAAAAATTTTTTTTCTTATTTTGGGGCAAAAAGGCAGAAATTCACCTTATTTTGGGGTTAAATTGCAGAAATTTCAAATATTTCAGGCCAAAAAGGCAGAAATTTCCCTTATTTTGGGGCAAAATTGCAGAAACTTCACTTATATCAGGGAAAAAAGGCAGAAATTTTCCTTATTTTGGGGCAAAAATGCAGAAATTCCTCTTATTTTGAGGTAAAAAGGCTGAAATTCCTTTTATTTGGGGGCAAAAAGACAGAAATTCCCCTTATTTTGTGGCAAAAATGCAGAATTTTCCCTTATTTTAGGACAAAATTGCAGAAATTTCACTTATTTCAAAGAAAAAAATTAAAAATTTTTCTTTTTTTGGGGCAAAAATGCAGAAATTCCCATTATTTTGGGGCAAAAAGGCAGAAATTCACCTTATTTTGGGGTAAAATTGCAGAAATTTCACATATTTCAGGGCAAAAAGGTAGATATTTCCCATATTTTGGTGCAAAATTGCAGAAATTTCACTTATTTCAGGGTAATAAGTCAGAAATTCCCCTTATTTTGGGGCAAAAAAACAGAAATTCCCTTTGTTTTGAGGGAAAAAGACAGAAATTCCACTTATTTAGAGGTAAAAATGCAGAAATTCCCGTTATTTTGGAGCAAAAATGAAGAAATTTCCCTTTTTATGGCAAAAAGGTATGCATTCCCATTATTTTCGGGCAAAAAGGCAGAAATTCCCCGTATTTTGGAGCAAAATTGCAGAAATTCCCCTAATTTTGGGGCAAAAGGCAGAAATTCCCTTTATTTTGGGTCAAAAATCAGATAATCCCCTTATTATGGGACAAAATTCCAGAAATTTCCTTTATTTTAGGGCAAAATTGCAGGAATTTATCTTATTTTGGGGCAAAATTGCAGAAATTTCCATTATTTGGGGTAAAATTGCAGAAATTTCACTAATTTTCAGGTAAAAAGGCTGAAATTTCCTTTATTTTGGTAAAAAAGGGAGAAATTCCTCTTATTTTGGGGCAAAATTGCAGAAATTTCCCTTATTATGGGAAAAAATTGCAGAAATTTCCCTTATTTTAGGGTAAACTTGCAGAAATTTCACTTATTTCAGAGAAAAAAAGCAAAAATTTTTCTCATTTTGGAACAAAAAGGCAGAAATTCCCATTATTTTGGGGCAAAAAGGCAGAAATTCACTTTACTTTGGGGTAAAATTGCAGAAATTTCACATATCTCAGGGCAAAACAGCAGAAATTTCCCTTATTTTGGGGCAAAATTACAGAAATTTCACTTATTTCAGGGTAATAAGTCAGAAATTCCCCTTATTTTGGGGCTAAAAAATACAGAAATTCCCTTTGTTTTGGGGGAAAAAGACAGAAATTCAACTTATTTTGAGGCAAAAAAGCCGAAATTCTTCTTATTTTGGAGCAAAAATGAAGAAATTTTCCTCTTTTATGGCAAAAACTTATGCATTTCCTCTATTTTCAGGCAAAATGCAGAAATTCCCCCTATTTTGGAGCAAAATTGCAGAAATTCCCCTAATTCTGGGGCAAAAAGTCAGAAATTCCCTATATGTTGGGGCAAAAAGACAGAAATTCTCCTTATTTTGGAACAAAACTCAGAAATTTCCCTTATTTTGGGGCAAAATTCCAGAAATTTCCCTTATTTTGGGTCAAAATTGCAGAAATTTCACTTATATTGAGGCAAAATTGCACAAATTTCACTTATTTCAAGAAAAAAAGCCAGAAATTTTCTTTATTTTGGGGCAAAAATGCAGAAATTCCCTTTATTTTGAGGTAAAGGCTGAAATACCCCTTATTTGGGCGAAAAAATGCAAAATTTCCCTTATTTTGGGGCAAAAAAACAGAAATTCTCCTTATTTTGTTGCAAAAATGCAGAAATTTCTTTTATTTTGGGGCAAAATTGCAGAAATTTCACCTGTTTTATGGCATAATTCAAAAATTCCTTTTATTTTGGGGCAAAAACTCAGAAATTCTGTTTATTTTTGGGTAAAAAGGCAGAAAATTCACTTATTTTGAGGTAAAAAGGCAGAAATTCCTCTTATTTTGGGGCAAAAATGAAGAAATTTTCTTTTTTTGTGGCAAAAGCTATACATTCTCCTTACTTTCGGGATAAAAAGCAGAAATTCCCCGTATTTTGAAGCAAAATTGCAGAAATTCTCTCAATTTTCGTGCAAAAAGGCAGAAATTCTACTTATTTTGGGGCCAAAAGGCAGAAAATCTTTTTTTTCGGAAGCAAACAGTCAGAAATTCCCCTTTTTTTGGGGCAAAATTGCAGAAATTTCTTTTACATTAGGGCAAAATTGCAGAAATTTCCCTGACTTTTGGGCAAAGTTGCAGAAATTTCACTTATTTCAGGGTAATAAGTCAGAAATTCCCCTTATTTTGGCGCAAAAAAGACAGAAATTCCCTTTGTTTTGGGGGAAAAAGACAGAAATTCCACTAATTTAGAGGCAAAAAAGCAGAAATTCTCCTTATTTTGGAGCAAAAATGAAGAAATTTCCCTTTTTATAGCACAAAGGTATGCATTCCCATTATTTTCGGGCAAAAAGGCAGAAATTCACCTTACTTTGGGGTAAAATTGCAGAAATTTCACATATTTCAGGGCAAAAAGCAGAAATTTCCCTTATTTTGGGGCAAAATTGCAGAAATTTCACTTATTTCAGGGTAATAAGTCAGAAATTCCCTTTATTTTGGGGCAAAAAATACAGAAATTCCCTTTGTTTTGGGGGAAAAAAGACAGAAATTCAACTTACTTAGTGGCAAAAAAGCCAAAATTCTTCTTATTTTGGAGCAAAAATGAAGAAATTTTCCTCTTTTATGGCAAAAACTTATGCATTTCCTCTATTTTCAGGCAAAATGCAGAAATTCCCCGTATTTTGGAGCAAAATTGCAGAAATTCCCCTAATTCTGGGGCAAAAAGTCAGAAATTCCCTATATGTTGGGGCAAAAAGACAGAAATTCTCCTTATTTTGGAACAAAACTCAGAAATTTCCCTTATTTTGGGGCAAAATTCCAGAAATTTCTCTTATTTTGGGTAAAAATTGCAGAAATTTCACTTATTTTGGGGCAAAATTGCACAAATTTCACTTATTTCAAGAAAAAAAGCCAGAAATTTTATTTTGAGGCAAAAATGCAGAAATTCCCTTTATTTTGAGGTAAAGGCTGAAATACCCCTTATTTGGGCGAAAAAATGCAAAATTTCCCTTATTTGGGGGCAAAAAAACAGAAATTCTCCTTATTTTGTTGCAAAAATGCAGAAATTTCTTTTATTTTGGGGCAAAATTGCAGAAATTTAACC
The DNA here is from genome assembly GCF_963924665.1 of Micromys minutus. Taxonomy (NCBI): domain Eukaryota; kingdom Metazoa; phylum Chordata; class Mammalia; order Rodentia; family Muridae; genus Micromys; species Micromys minutus. Next base: position 73,573 of record NW_027667691.1, on the reverse strand, counting down.
TGTTTCATGGCATAATTCAAAAATTCCTATTATTTTGGGGCAAAAAGTCAGAAATTCTGTTTATTTTTGGGTAAAAAGGCAGAAATTTCACTTATTTTGAGGTAAAAAGGCAGAAATTCCTCTTATTTTGGGGCAAAAATGAAGAAATTTCCTTTTTTTGTGGCAAAAGCTATACATTCTCCTTACTTTCGGGATAAAAAGCAGAAATTCCCCGTATTTTGAAGCAAAATTGCAGAAATTCTCTCAATTTTCGTGCAAAAAGGCAGAAATTCTCCTTATTTTGGGGCAAAAAGACAGAAAATCTCTTTTTTCAGGAGCAAACAGTCAGAAATTCCCCTTATTTTGGGGCAAAATTGCAGAAATTTTTTTTACATTGGGGCAAAATTGCAGAAATTTTCCTGATTTTTGGGCAAAGTTGCAGAAATTTCACTTATTTCAGGGTAATAAGTCAGAAATTCCCCTTATTTTGGGGCAAAAAAGACAAAAATTCCCTTTGTTTTTGGGGAAAAAGACAGAAATTCCACTTATTCAGAGGCAAAAAGGCAGAAATTCCATTTATTTTGGAGCAAAAATGAAGAAATTTCCCTTTTTATAGCACAAAGGTATGCATTCCCATTATTTTCGGGCAAAAAGGCACAAATCCCCTGTATTTTGGAGCAAAATTGCAGAAATTCCCCTAATTTTGGGGCAAAAGGCAGAAATTCCCTTTATTTTGGGGCAAAAATCAGAAATTTCTCTTATTTTGGGGCAAAATTCCAGAAATTTCCTTTATTTTTGGGGCAAAATTGCAGGCATTTACCTTATTTTGGGGCAAAATTGCAGAAATTTGCCTTATTTGGGGCAAAATTGAAGAAATTTCACTTATTTTCAGATAAAAAGGCTGAAATTTCCTTTATTTTGGGGCAAAAAGAGAGAAATTTCCCTTATTTTGGGGCAAAATTGCATAAATTTCCCTTATTATGGGGAAAAATTGCAGAAATTTCCCTTATTTTAGGGCAAAATTGCAGAAATTTAACTTATTTCAGAGAAAAAAATCAAAAATTTTTCTTTTTTGGGGCAAAAAGGCAGAAATTCCATTTATTTTGGGGCAAGAAGGCAGAAATTCACCTTATTTTGGGGTAAAATTGCAGAAATTTCACATATTTCAGGGCAAAAAGGCAGAAATTTCCCTTATTTTGGGGCAAAATTGCAGAAATTTCACTTATTTCAGGGTAATAAGTCAGAAATTCCCTTTATTTTGGGGCAAAAAGACAGAAATTCCCTTTGTTTTGGGGAAATAAGACAGAAATTCCACTTATTTAGAGGCAACAAAGCAGAAATTCCCCTTATTTTGGAGCAAAAATGAAGAAATTTCCTTTTTTATGGCAATAAAATATGCATTCCCATTATTTTCGTGCAAAAAGGCAGAAATTCCCCGTATTTTTGAGCAAAATTGCAGAAATTCCCCTAATTTTGGGGCAAAATGCAGAAATTCCCTTTATTTTGGGGCAAAAATCAGAAATTCCTCTTATTTTGGGGCAGAATTCCAGAATTTTTTTTTATTTTGGGGAAAAATTGCAGGAATTTATTTTATTTTGTGGCAAAATTGTAGAAATTTCACTAATATTCAGGTAAAATGGCTGAAATTTCCTTTATTTTGGGGCAAAAAGGGAGAAATTCCCCTTATTTTAAGGCAAAATTACAGAAATTTCCCTTATTATGAGAAAAAATTGCAGAAATTTCCTTTATTTTTGGGCAAAATTGCAGAAATTTCACTTATTTCAGAGAAAAAAAACAAATATTTTTCTCATTTTGGGGCAAAAAAGGCAGAAATTTCAATTATTTTGGGGCAAAAAGTAAGAAATTCACCTTATTTTGGGGTAAAATTGCAGAAATTTCATATATTTCAGGGCAAAAAGGCAGACATTTCTCTTATTTTGGGGCAAAATTGAAGAAATTTCACTTATTTCAGGTTAATAAGTCAGAAATTCCCCTTATTTGGGAGCAAAAAAGACAGAAATTCCCTCTGCTTTGGGGGAAAAAGAAAGAAATTCCCTTATTTAGAGGCAAAAAAGCAGAAATTCTTCTTATTTTGGAGCAAAAATAAAGAAATTTTCCTCGTTTATTTCAAAAAGTTATGCATTCCCCTTATTTTCGGGCAAAAATGCAGAAATTCCCCGTATTTTGGAGAAAAATTGCAGAAATTCCCCTAATTGTGGGGCAAAAAGGCAGAAATTCCCTATATGTTGGGGCAAAAAGATAGAAATTCTCCTTATTTTGGGGCAAAACTCAGAAATTCCCCTTATTTTGGGGCAAAATTCCAGAAATTTCCCTTAATTTGGTGCAAAATTGCAGAAATTTCACTTATTTTGGGGCAAAATTGCAGAAATTTCATTTATTTTAGGGAAAAAAGGCAGAAATTTTCCTTATTTTGGGGCAAAAATGCAGAAATTCCCCTTATTTTGAGGTAAAAAGGCTGAAATTCCCCTTATTTGGAGGCAAAAAGGCAGAAATTTCCCTTATTTTGGGGCAAAAAGACAGAAATTCTCTTTATTTTGTGGCAAAAATGCAGAAATTTCTTTTATTGTGGGGCAAAAATGAAGAAATTCTTTTTTTTGTGGGAAAAGGTATACATTCCTCTTACTTTCGGGATTAAAAGCAGAATTTCCCCGTATTTTGAAGCAAAATTGCAGAAATTCTCATAATTTTCGGGCAAAAAAGCAGGAATTCTCCTTATTTTGGGGCAAAAATACAGAAAATCTCCTTTTTTCGGGAGCAAACAGTCAGAATTTCCCCTTATTTTGGGGCAAAATTGCAGAAATTTCCTTTACATTGGGGCAAAATTGCAGAAATTTCCCTTATTTTGGGGCAAAATTGCAGAAATTTCACTTATTTCAGGGTAATAAGTCAGTAATTCCACTTATTTTGGGGCAAAAAAGACAGAAATTCCCTTTGTTTTGGGGGAAAAAGACAGAAATTCCACTTATTTAAAGGCAAAAAGGAAGAAATTCCCCTTATTTTGAAGCAAAAATGAAGAAATTTCCCTTTTTATGTTAAAAAGGTTTGCATTCCCATTATTTTCGGGCAAAAAGGCAGAAATTCCCCGTATTTTGGAGCAAAATTGCAGAAATTCCCCTAATTTTGAGGCAAAAGGCAGAAATTCCCTTTATTTTGGGGCAAAAATCAGAAATTCCCCTTATTTTGAAGCAAAATTCCAGAAATTTCCTTTATTTTGGGGAAAAATTGCAGGAATTTGCCTTATTTTGGTGAAAAATTGCAGAAATTTCTCTTATTTGAGGCAAAATTGCAGAAATTTCACTTATTTTTAGGTAAAAAGTCTGAAATTTTCTTTATTTTGGGGAAAAAAGGGAGAAAATCCCCTTATTTTGGGGCAAAATTGAGAAATTTCCCTTATTATGGGGAAAAATTGCAGAAATTTCCCTTATTTTAGGGCAAAATTGCAGAAATTTCACTTACTTCAGAAAAAAAATTTTTTTTCTTATTTTGGGGCAAAAAGGCAGAAATTCACCTTATTTTGGGGTAAAATTGCAGAAATTTCAAATATTTCAGGCCAAAAAGGCAGAAATTTCCCTTATTTTGGGGCAAAATTGCAGAAACTTCACTTATATCAGGGAAAAAAGGCAGAAATTTTCCTTATTTTGGGGCAAAAATGCAGAAATTCCTCTTATTTTGAGGTAAAAAGGCTGAAATTCCTTTTATTTGGGGGCAAAAAGACAGAAATTCCCCTTATTTTGTGGCAAAAATGCAGAATTTTCCCTTATTTTAGGACAAAATTGCAGAAATTTCACTTATTTCAAAGAAAAAAATTAAAAATTTTTCTTTTTTTGGGGCAAAAATGCAGAAATTCCCATTATTTTGGGGCAAAAAGGCAGAAATTCACCTTATTTTGGGGTAAAATTGCAGAAATTTCACATATTTCAGGGCAAAAAGGTAGATATTTCCCATATTTTGGTGCAAAATTGCAGAAATTTCACTTATTTCAGGGTAATAAGTCAGAAATTCCCCTTATTTTGGGGCAAAAAAACAGAAATTCCCTTTGTTTTGAGGGAAAAAGACAGAAATTCCACTTATTTAGAGGTAAAAATGCAGAAATTCCCGTTATTTTGAGCAAAAATGAAGAAATTTCCCTTTTTATGGCAAAAAGGTATGCATTCCCATTATTTTCGGGCAAAAAGGCAGAAATTCCCCGTATTTTGGAGCAAAATTGCAGAAATTCCCCTAATTTTGGGGCAAAAGGCAGAAATTCCCTTTATTTTGGGTCAAAAATCAGATAATCCCCTTATTATGGGACAAAATTCCAGAAATTTCCTTTATTTTAGGGCAAAATTGCAGGAATTTACCTTATTTTGGGGCAAAATTGCAGAAATTTCCATTATTTGGGGTAAAATTGCAGAAATTTCACTAATTTTCAGGTAAAAAGGCTGAAATTTCCTTTATTTTGGTAAAAAAGGGAGAAATTCCTCTTATTTTGGGGCAAAATTACAGAAATTTCACTTATTTCAGGGTAATAAGTCAGAAATTCCCCTTATTTTGGGGCTAAAAAATACAGAAATTCCCTTTGTTTTGGGGGAAAAAGACAGAAATTCAACTTATTTTGAGGCAAAAAAGCCGAAATTCTTCTTATTTTGGAGCAAAAATGAAGAAATTTTCCTCTTTTATGGCAAAAACTTATGCATTTCCTCTATTTTCAGGCAAAATGCAGAAATTCCCCCTATTTTGGAGCAAAATTGCAGAAATTCCCCTAATTCTGGGGCAAAAAGTCAGAAATTCCCTATATGTTGGGGCAAAAAGACAGAAATTCTCCTTATTTTGGAACAAAACTCAGAAATTTCCCTTATTTTGGGGCAAAATTCCAGAAATTTCCCTTATTTTGGGTCAAAATTGCAGAAATTTCACTTATATTGAGGCAAAATTGCACAAATTTCACTTATTTCAAGAAAAAAAGCCAGAAATTTTCTTTATTTTGGGGCAAAAATGCAGAAATTCCCTTTATTTTGAGGTAAAGGCTGAAATACCCCTTATTTGGGCGAAAAAATGCAAAATTTCCCTTATTTTGGGGCAAAAAAACAGAAATTCTCCTTATTTTGTTGCAAAAATGCAGAAATTTCTTTTATTTTGGGGCAAAATTGCAGAAATTTCACCTGTTTTATGGCATAATTCAAAAATTCCTTTTATTTTGGGGCAAAAACTCAGAAATTCTGTTTATTTTTGGGTAAAAAGGCAGAAAATTCACTTATTTTGAGGTAAAAAGGCAGAAATTCCTCTTATTTTGGGGCAAAAATGAAGAAATTTTCTTTTTTTGTGGCAAAAGCTATACATTCTCCTTACTTTCGGGATAAAAAGCAGAAATTCCCCGTATTTTGAAGCAAAATTGCAGAAATTCTCTCAATTTTCGTGCAAAAAGGCAGAAATTCTACTTATTTTGGGGCCAAAAGGCAGAAAATCTTTTTTTTCGGAAGCAAACAGTCAGAAATTCCCCTTTTTTTGGGGCAAAATTGCAGAAATTTCTTTTACATTAGGGCAAAATTGCAGAAATTTCCCTGACTTTTGGGCAAAGTTGCAGAAATTTCACTTATTTCAGGGTAATAAGTCAGAAATTCCCCTTATTTTGGCGCAAAAAAGACAGAAATTCCCTTTGTTTTGGGGGAAAAAGACAGAAATTCCACTAATTTAGAGGCAAAAAAGCAGAAATTCTCCTTATTTTGGAGCAAAAATGAAGAAATTTCCCTTTTTATAGCACAAAGGTATGCATTCCCATTATTTTCGGGCAAAAAGGCAGAAATTCACCTTACTTTGGGGTAAAATTGCAGAAATTTCACATATTTCAGGGCAAAAAGCAGAAATTTCCCTTATTTTGGGGCAAAATTGCAGAAATTTCACTTATTTCAGGGTAATAAGTCAGAAATTCCCTTTATTTTGGGGCAAAAAATACAGAAATTCCCTTTGTTTTGGGGGAAAAAAGACAGAAATTCAACTTACTTAGTGGCAAAAAAGCCAAAATTCTTCTTATTTTGGAGCAAAAATGAAGAAATTTTCCTCTTTTATGGCAAAAACTTATGCATTTCCTCTATTTTCAGGCAAAATGCAGAAATTCCCCGTATTTTGGAGCAAAATTGCAGAAATTCCCCTAATTCTGGGGCAAAAAGTCAGAAATTCCCTATATGTTGGGGCAAAAAGACAGAAATTCTCCTTATTTTGGAACAAAACTCAGAAATTTCCCTTATTTTGGGGCAAAATTCCAGAAATTTCTCTTATTTTGGGTAAAAATTGCAGAAATTTCACTTATTTTGGGGCAAAATTGCACAAATTTCACTTATTTCAAGAAAAAAAGCCAGAAATTTTATTTTGAGGCAAAAATGCAGAAATTCCCTTTATTTTGAGGTAAAGGCTGAAATACCCCTTATTTGGGCGAAAAAATGCAAAATTTCCCTTATTTGGGGGCAAAAAAACAGAAATTCTCCTTATTTTGTTGCAAAAATGCAGAAATTTCTTTTATTTTGGGGCAAAATTGCAGAAATTTAACCTGTTTCATGGCATAATTCAAAAATTCCTATTATTTTGGGGCAAAAAGTCAGAAATTCTGTTTATTTTTGGGTAAAAAGGCAGAAATTTCACTTATTTTGAGGTAAAAAGGCAGAAATTCCTCTTATTTTGGGGCAAAAATGAAGAAATTTCCTTTTTTTGTGGCAAAAGCTATACATTCTCCTTACTTTCGGGATAAAAAGCAGAAATTCCCCGTATTTTGAAGCAAAATTGCAGAAATTCTCTCAATTTTCGTGCAAAAAGGCAGAAATTCTCCTTATTTTGGGGCAAAAAGACAGAAAATCTCTTTTTTCAGGAGCAAACAGTCAGAAATTCCCCTTATTTTGGGGCAAAATTGCAGAAATTTTTTTTACATTGGGGCAAAATTGCAGAAATTTCCCTGATTTTTGGGCAAAGTTGCAGAAATTTCACTTATTTCAGGGTAATAAGTCAGAAATTCCCCTTATTTTGGGGCAAAAAAGACAAAAATTCCCTTTGTTTTTGGGGAAAAAGACAGAAATTCCACTTATTCTGAGGCAAAAAGGCAGAAATTCCATTTATTTTGGAGCAAAAATGAAGAAATTTCCCTTTTTATAGCACAAAGGTATGCATTCCCATTATTTTCGGGCAAAAAGGCACAAATCCCCTGTATTTTGGAGCAAAATTGCAGAAATTCCCCTAATTTTGGGGCAAAAGGCAGAAATTCCCTTTATTTTGGGGCAAAAATCAGAAATTTCTCTTATTTTGGGGCAAAATTCCAGAAATTTCCTTTATTTTTGGGGCAAAATTGCAGGCATTTACCTTATTTTGGGGCAAAATTGCAGAAATTTGCCTTATTTGGGGCAAAATTGAAGAAATTTCACTTATTTTCAGATAAAAAGGCTGAAATTTCCTTTATTTTGGGGCAAAAAGAGAGAAATTTCCCTTATTTTGGGGCAAAATTGCATAAATTTCCCTTATTATGGGGAAAAATTGCAGAAATTTCCCTTATTTTAGGGCAAAATTGCAGAACTTTAACTTATTTCAGAGAAAAAAATCAAAAATTTTTCTTTTTTGGGGCAAAAAGGCAGAAATTCCATTTATTTTGGGGCAAGAAGGCAGAAATTCACCTTATTTTGGGGTAAAATTGCAGAAATTTCACATATTTCAGGGCAAAAAGGCAGAAATTTCCCTTATTTTGGGGCAAAATTGCAGAAATTTCACTTATTTCAGGGTAATAAGTCAGAAATTCCCTTTATTTTGGGGCAAAAAGACAGAAATTCCCTTTGTTTTGGGGAAATAAGACAGAAATTCCACTTATTTAGAGGCAACAAAGCAGAAATTCCCCTTATTTTGGAGCAAAAATGAAGAAATTTCCTTTTTTATGGCAATAAAATATGCATTCCCATTATTTTCGTGCAAAAAGGCAGAAATTCCCCGTATTTTTGAGCAAAATTGCAGAAATTCCCCTAATTTTGGGGCAAAATGCAGAAATTCCCTTTATTTTGGGGCAAAAATCAGAAATTCCTCTTATTTTGGGGCAGAATTCCAGAATTTTTTTTTATTTTGGGGAAAAATTGCAGGAATTTATTTTATTTTGTGGCAAAATTGTAGAAATTTCACTAATATTCAGGTAAAATGGCTGAAATTTCCTTTATTTTGGGGCAAAAAGGGAGAAATTCCCCTTATTTTAAGGCAAAATTACAGAAATTTCCCTTATTATGAGAAAAAATTGCAGAAATTTCCTTTATTTTTGGGCAAAATTGCAGAAATTTCACTTATTTCAGAGAAAAAAAACAAATATTTTTCTCATTTTGGGGCAAAAAAGGCAGAAATTTCAATTATTTTGGGGCAAAAAGTAAGAAATTCACCTTATTTTGGGGTAAAATTGCAGAAATTTCATATATTTCAGGGCAAAAAGGCAGACATTTCTCTTATTTTGGGGCAAAATTGAAGAAATTTCACTTATTTCAGGTTAATAAGTCAGAAATTCCCCTTATTTGGGAGCAAAAAAGACAGAAATTCCCTCTGCTTTGGAGGAAAAAGAAAGAAATTCCCTTATTTAGAGGCAAAAAAGCAGAAATTCTTCTTATTTTGGAGCAAAAATAAAGAAATTTTCCTCGTTTATTTCAAAAAGTTATGCATTCCCCTTATTTTCGGGCAAAAATGCAGAAATTCCCCGTATTTTGGAGAAAAATTGCAGAAATTCCCCTAATTGTGGGGCAAAAAGGCAGAAATTCCCTATATGTTGGGGCAAAAAGATAGAAATTCTCCTTATTTTGGGGCAAAACTCAGAAATTCCCCTTATTTTGGGGCAAAATTCCAGAAATTTCCCTTAATTTGGTGCAAAATTGCAGAAATTTCACTTATTTTGGGGCAAAATTGCAGAAATTTCATTTATTTTAGGGAAAAAAGGCAGAAATTTTCCTTATTTTGGGGCAAAAATGCAGAAATTCCCCTTATTTTGAGGTAAAAAGGCTGAAATTCCCCTTATTTGGAGGCAAAAAGGCAGAAATTTCCCTTATTTTGGGGCAAAAAGACAGAAATTCTCTTTATTTTGTGGCAAAAATGCAGAAATTTCTTTTATTGTGGGGCAAAAATGAAGAAATTCTTTTTTTTGTGGGAAAAGGTATACATTCCTCTTACTTTCGGGATTAAAAGCAGAATTTCCCCGTATTTTGAAGCAAAATTGCAGAAATTCTCATAATTTTCGGGCAAAAAAGCAGGAATTCTCCTTATTTTGGGGCAAAAATACAGAAAATCTCCTTTTTTCGGGAGCAAACAGTCAGAATTTCCCCTTATTTTGGGGCAAAATTGCAGAAATTTCCTTTACATTGGGGCAAAATTGCAGAAATTTCCCTTATTTTGGGGCAAAATTGCAGAAATTTCACTTATTTCAGGGTAATAAGTCAGTAATTCCACTTATTTTGGGGCAAAAAAGACAGAAATTCCCTTTGTTTTGGGGGAAAAAGACAGAAATTCCACTTATTTAAAGGCAAAAAGGAAGAAATTCCCCTTATTTTGAAGCAAAAATGAAGAAATTTCCCTTTTTATGTTAAAAAGGTTTGCATTCCCATTATTTTCGGGCAAAAAGGCAGAAATTCCCCGTATTTTGGAGCAAAATTGCAGAAATTCCCCTAATTTTGAGGCAAAAGGCAGAAATTCCCTTTATTTTGGGGCAAAAATCAGAAATTCCCCTTATTTTGAAGCAAAATTCCAGAAATTTCCTTTATTTTGGGGAAAAATTGCAGGAATTTGCCTTATTTTGGTGAAAAATTGCAGAAATTTCTCTTATTTGAGGCAAAATTGCAGAAATTTCACTTATTTTTAGGTAAAAAGTCTGAAATTTTCTTTATTTTGGGGAAAAAAGGGAGAAAATCCCCTTATTTTGGGGCAAAATTGAGAAATTTCCCTTATTATGGGGAAAAATTGCAGAAATTTCCCTTATTTTAGGGCAAAATTGCAGAAATTTCACTTACTTCAGAAAAAAAATTTTTTTTCTTATTTTGGGGCAAAAAGGCAGAAATTCACCTTATTTTGGGGTAAAATTGCAGAAATTTCAAATATTTCAGGCCAAAAAGGCAGAAATTTCCCTTATTTTGGGGCAAAATTGCAGAAACTTCACTTATATCAGGGAAAAAAGGCAGAAATTTTCCTTATTTTGGGGCAAAAATGCAGAAATTCCTCTTATTTTGAGGTAAAAAGGCTAAAATTCCTTTTATTTGGGGGCAAAAAGACAGAAATTCCCCTTATTTTGTGGCAAAAATGCAGAATTTTCCCTTATTTTAGGACAAAATTGCAGAAATTTCACTTATTTCAAAGAAAAAAATTAAAAATTTTTCTTTTTTTGGGGCAAAAATGCAGAAATTCCCATTATTTTGGGGCAAAAAGGCAGAAATTCACCTTATTTTGGGGTAAAATTGCAGAAATTTCACATATTTCAGGGCAAAAAGGTAGATATTTCCCATATTTTGGTGCAAAATTGCAGAAATTTCACTTATTTCAGGGTAATAAGTCAGAAATTCCCCTTATTTTGGGGCAAAAAAACAGAAATTCCCTTTGTTTTGAGGGAAAAAGACAGAAATTCCACTTATTTAGAGGTAAAAATGCAGAAATTCCCGTTATTTTGAGCAAAAATGAAGAAATTTCCCTTTTTATGGCAAAAAGGTATGCATTCCCATTATTTTCGGGCAAAAAGGCAGAAATTCCCCGTATTTTGGAGCAAAATTGCAGAAATTCCCCTAATTTTGGGGCAAAAGGCAGAAATTCCCTTTATTTTGGGTCAAAAATCAGATAATCCCCTTATTATGGGACAAAATTCCAGAAATTTCCTTTATTTTAGGGCAAAATTGCAGGAATTTACCTTATTTTGGGGCAAAATTGCAGAAATTTCCATTATTTGGGGTAAAATTGCAGAAATTTCACTAATTTTCAGGTAAAAAGGCTGAAATTTCCTTTATTTTGGTAAAAAAGGGAGAAATTCCTCTTATTTTGGGGCAAAATTGCAGAAATTTCACTTATTATGGGAAAAAATTGCAGAAATTTCCCTTATTTTAGGGTACACTTGCAGAAATTTCACTTATTTCAGAGAAAAAAAGCAAAAATTTTTCTCATTTTGGAACAAAAAGGCAGAAATTCCCATTATTTTGGGGCAAAAAGGCAGAAATTCACTTTACTTTGGGGTAAAATTGCAGAAATTTCACATATCTCAGGGCAAAACAGCAGAAATTTCCCTTATTTTGGGGCAAAATTACAGAAATTTCACTTATTTCAGGGTAATAAGTCAGAAATTCCCCTTATTTTGGGGCAAAAAATACAGAAATTCCCTTTGTTTGGGGGGAAAAAGACAGAAATTCAACTTATTTTGAGGCAAAAAAGCCGAAATTCTTCTTATTTTGGAGCAAAAATGAAGAAATTTACCTCTTTTATAGCAAAAACTTATGCATTTCCTCTATTTTCAGGCAAAATGCAGAAATTCCCCCTATTTTGGAGCAAAATTGCAGAAATTCCCCTAATTCTGGGGCAAAAAGTCAGAAATTCCCTATATGTTGGGGCAAAAAGACAGAAATTCTCCTTATTTTGGAACAAAACTCAGAAATTTCCCTTATTTTGGGGCAAAATTCCAGAAATTTCCCTTATTTTGGGTCAAAATTGCAGAAATTTCACTTATATTGAGGCAAAATTGCACAAATTTCACTTATTTCAAGAAAAAAAGCCAGAAATTTTCTTTATTTTGGGGCAAAAATGCAGAAATTCCCTTTATTTTGAGGTAAAGGCTGAAATACCCCTTATTTGGGCGAAAAAATGCAAAATTTCCCTTATTTTGGGGCAAAAAAACAGAAATTCTTCTTATTTTGTTGCAAAAATGCAGAAATTTCTTTTATTTTGGGGCAAAATTGCAGAAATTTCACCTGTTTTATGGCATAATTCAAAAATTCCTTTTATTTTGGGGCAAAAACTCAGAAATTCTGTTTATTTTTGGGTAAAAAGGCAGAAAATTCACTTATTTTGAGGTAAAAAGGCAGAAATTCCTCTTATTTTGGGGCAAAAATGAAGAAATTTTCTTTTTTTGTGGCAAAAGCTATACATTCTCCTTACTTTCGGGATAAAAAGCAGAAATTCCCCGTATTTTGAAGCAAAATTGCAGAAATTCTCTCAATTTTCGTGCAAAAAGGCAGAAATTCTACTTATTTTGGGGCCAAAAGGCAGAAAATCTTTTTTTTCGGAAGCAAACAGTCAGAAATTCCCCTTTTTTTGGGGCAAAATTGCAGAAATTTCTTTTACATTAGGGCAAAATTGCAGAAATTTCCCTGACTTTTGGGCAAAGTTGCAGAAATTTCACTTATTTCAGGGTAATAAGTCAGAAATTCCCCTTATTTTGGCGCAAAAAAGACAGAAATTCCCTTTGTTTTGGGGGAAAAAGACAGAAATTCCACTAATTTAGAGGCAAAAAAGCAGAAATTCTCCTTATTTTGGAGCAAAAATGAAGAAATTTCCCTTTTTATAGCACAAAGGTATGCATTCCCATTATTTTCGGGCAAAAAGGCAGAAATTCCCCGTATTTTGGAGCAAAATTGCCGAAATTCCCCTAATTGTGGGGCAAAAGGCAGAAATTCCCTTTATTTTTGAGCAAAAATAAAGAAATTTCCCTTTTTATGGCAAAAAGTTATGCATTCCCATTATTTTCGGACAAAAAGGCAGAAATTACCTGTATTTTGGAGCAAAATTGCAGAAATTCCCCTAGTTTTGGGGCAAAAGGCAGAAATTCCCTTTATTTTGGGGCAAAAATCAGAAATTCCTCTTATTTTGGGGCAAAATTCCAGAAATTTCCTTTATTTTTGGGGCAAAATTGCAGGAATTTACCTTATTTTGGGGCAAAATTGCAGAAATTTTTCTTATTTGGGGCAAAATTGAAGAAATTTCACTTATTTTCAGATAAAAAGGCTGAAATTTCCTTTATTTTGGTGCAAAAAGAGAGAAATTCCCCTTATTTTGGGGCAAAATTGCAGAAATTTAACTTATTATGGGGAAAAATTGCAGAAATTTCCCTTATTTTAGGGCAAAATTGCAGAAATTTCACTTATTTCAGAGAAAAAAATCAAAAATTTTTCTTTTTTGGGGCAAAAAGGCAGAAATTCCAATTATTTTTGGGAAAAAAGGCAGAAATTCACCTTATTTTGGGGTAAAATTGCAGAAATTTCACATATTTCAGGGCAAAAAGGTAGATATTTCCCATATTTTGGGCAAAATTGCAGAAATTTCACTTATTTCAGGGTAATAAGTCAGAAATTCCCCTTATTTTGGGGCAAAAAAACAGAAATTCCCTTTGTTTTGGGGGAAAAAGACAGAAATTCCACTTATTTAGAGGCAACAAAGCAGAAATTCCCCTTATTTTGGAGCAAAAATGAAGAAATTTCCTTTTTTATGGCAAAAAGGTATGAATTCCCATTATTTTCGTGCAAAAAGGCAGAAATTCCCCGTATTTTCGAGCAAAATTGCAGAAATTCCCCTAATTTTGGGGCAAAATGCAGAAATTCCCTTTATTTTGGGGCAAAAATCAGAAATTCCTCTTATTTTGGGGCAGAATTCCAGAAATTTTTTTTATTTTGAGGAAAAATTGCAGGAATTTATTTTTTTTGTGGCAAAATTGTAGAAATTTCACTTATATTCAGGTAAAAAGGCTGAAATTTCCTTTATTTTGGGGCAAAAAGGGAGAAATTCCCCTTATTTTAAGGCAAAATTACAGAAATTTCCCTTATTATGAGAAAAAATTGCAGAAATTTCCTTTATTTTAGGGCAAAATTGCAGAAATTTCACTTATTTCAGAAAAAAAAAGCAAATATTTTTCTCATTTTGTGGCAAAAAAGGCAGAAATTTCCATTATTTTGGGGCAAAAAGTCAGAAATTCACCTTATTTTGGGGTAAAATTGCAGAAATTTCATATATTTCAGGGCAAAAAGGCAGAAATTTCCCTTATTTGGGGGAAAAATGGAAGAAATTTCACTTATACAGGTTAATAAGTCAGAAATTCCCCTTATTTGGGAGCAAAAAAGACAGAAATTCCCTCTGTTTTGGGAGAAAAAGACAGAAATTCCACTTATTTAGAGGCAAAAAAGCAGAAATTCTTCTTATTTTGGAGCAAAAATAAAGAAATTTTCCTCGTTTATTTCAAAAAGTTATGCATTCACCTTATTTTCGGGCAAAAATGCAGAAATTCCCCGTATTTTGGAGCAAAATTGCAGAAATTCCCCTAATTGTGGGGCAAAAAGGGAGAAATTCCCTATATGTTGGGGCAAAAAAATAGAAATTCTCCTTATTTTGGGGCAAAACTCAGAAATTCCCCTTATTTTGGGGCAAAATTCCAGAAATTTCCCTTATTTTGGTGCAAAATTGCAGAAATTTCACTTATTTTGGGGCAAAATTGCAGAAATTTCACTTATTTTAGGGAAAAAAGGCAGAAATTTTCCTTATTTTGGGGCAAAAATGCAGAAATTCCCCTTATTTTGAGGTAAAAAGGCTGAAATTCCCTTTATTTGGAGGCAAAAAGGCAGAAATTTCCCTTATTTTGGAACAAAAAGGCAGAAATTCCCTTTATTTTGGGGCAAAAATCAGAAATTCCCCTTATTTTGGGGCAAAATTCCAGAAATTTCCTTTATTTTGGGGCAAAATTGCAGGAATTTGCCTTATTTTGGTGAAAAATTGCAGAAATTTCTCTTATTTGAGGCAAAATTGCAGAAATTTCACTTATTTTCAGGTAAAAAGTCTGAATTTTCTTTATTTTGGGGCAAAAAGGGAGAAAAATCCCCTTATTTTGGGGCAAAATTGAGAAATTTCCCTTATCATGGGGAAAAATTGCAGGAATTTCCCTTATTTTAGGGCAAAATTGCAGAAATTTCACTTACTTCAGAAAAAAAATTTTTTTTCTTATTTTGGGGCAAAAAGGCAGAAATTCACCTTATTTTGGGGTAAAATTGCAGAAATTTCACATATTTCAGGCCAAAAAGGAAGAATTTTCCCTTATTTTGGGGCAAAATTGCAGAAATTTCACTTATATCAGGGAAAAAAGGCAGAGATTTTCCTTATTTTGGGGCAAAAATGCAGATATTCCTCTTATTTTGAGGTAAAAAGGCTGAAATTCCTTTTATTTGTTTGCAAAAAGACAGAAATTCCCCTTATTTTGTGGCAAAAATGCAGAAATTTCCCTTATTTTAGGACAAAATTGCAGAAATTTCACTTATTTCAAAGAAAAAAATTAAAAATTTTTCTTTTTTTGGGGCAAAAATGCAGAAATTCCCATTATTTTGGGGCAAAAAGGCAGAAATTCACCTTATTTTGGGGTAAAATTGCAGAAATTTCACATATTTCAGGGCAAAAAGGTAGATATTTCCCATATTTTGGTGCAAAATTACAGAAATTTCACTTATTTCAGGGTAATAAGTCAGAAATTCCCCTTATTTTGGGGCAAAAAAACAGAAATTCCCTTTGTTTTGAGGGAAAAAGACAGAAATTCCACTTATTTAGAGGTAAAAATGCAGAAATTCCCGTTATTTTGGAGCAAAAATGAAGAAATTTCCCTTTTTATGGCAAAAAGGTATGCATTCCCATTATTTTCGGGCAAAAAGGCAGAAATTCCCCGTATTTTGGAGCAAAATTGCAGAAATTCCCCTAATTTTGGGGCAAAAGGCAGAAATTCCCTTTATTTTGGGTCAAAAATCAGATAATCCCCTTATTATGGGACAAAATTCCAGAAATTTCCTTTATTTTAGGGCAAAATTGCAGGAATTTACCTTATTTTGGGGCAAAATTGCAGAAATTTCCATTATTTGGGGTAAAATTGCAGAAATTTCACTAATTTTCAGGGAAAAAGGCTGAAATTTCCTTTATTTTGGTAAAAAAGGGAGAAATTCCTCTTATTTTGGGGCAAAATTGCAGAAATTTCACTTATTATGGGAAAAAATTGCAGAAATTTCCCTTATTTTAGGGTAAACTTGCAGAAATTTCACTTATTTCAGAGAAAAAAAGCAAAAATTTTTCTCATTTTGGAACAAAAAGGCAGAAATTCCCATTATTTTGGGGCAAAAAGGCAGAAATTCACTTTACTTTGGGGTAAAATTGCAGAAATTTCACATATCTCAGGGCAAAACAGCAGAAATTTCCCTTATTTTGGGGCAAAATTACAGAAATTTCACTTATTTCAGGGTAATAAGTCAGAAATTCCCCTTATTTTGGGGCAAAAAATACAGAAATTCCCTTTGTTTTGGGGGAAAAAGACAGAAATTCCACTAATTTAGAGGCAAAAAAGCAGAAATTCTCCTTATTTTGGAGCAAAAATGAAGAAATTTTCCTCTTTTATGGCAAAAACTTATGCATTTCCTCTATTTTCAGGCAAAATGCAGAAATTCCCCCTATTTTGGAGCAAAATTGCAGAAATTCCCCTAATTCTGGGGCAAAAAGTCAGAAATTCCCTATATGTTGGGGCAAAAAGACAGAAATTCTCCTTATTTTGGAACAAAACTCAGAAATTTCCCTTATTTTGGGGCAAAATTCCAGAAATTTCCCTTATTTTGGGTCAAAATTGCAGAAATTTCACTTATATTGAGGCAAAATTGCACAAATTTCACTTATTTCAAGAAAAAAAGCCAGAAATTTTCTTTATTTTGGGGCAAAAATGCAGAAATTCCCTTTATTTTGAGGTAAAGGCTGAAATACCCCTTATTTGGGCGAAAAAATGCAAAATTTCCCTTATTTTGGGGCAAAAAAACAGAAATTCTTCTTATTTTGTTGCAAAAATGCAGAAATTTCTTTTATTTTGGGGCAAAATTGCAGAAATTTCACCTGTTTTATGGCATAATTCAAAAATTCCTTTTATTTTGGGGCAAAAACTCAGAAATTCTGTTTATTTTTGGGTAAAAAGGCAGAAAATTCACTTATTTTGAGGTAAAAAGGCAGAAATTCCTCTTATTTTGGGGCAAAAATGAAGAAATTTTCTTTTTTTGTGGCAAAAGCTATACATTCTCCTTACTTTCGGGATAAAAAGCAGAAATTCCCCGTATTTTGAAGCAAAATTGCAGAAATTCTCTCAATTTTCGTGCAAAAAGGCAGAAATTCTACTTATTTTGGGGCCAAAAGGCAGAAAATCTTTTTTTTCGGAAGCAAACAGTCAGAAATTCCCCTTTTTTTGGGGCAAAATTGCAGAAATTTCTTTTACATTAGGGCAAAATTGCAGAAATTTCCCTGACTTTTGGGCAAAGTTGCAGAAATTTCACTTATTTCAGGGTAATAAGTCAGAAATTCCCCTTATTTTGGCGCAAAAAAGACAGAAATTCCCTTTGTTTTGGGGGAAAAAGACAGAAATTCCACTAATTTAGAGGCAAAAAAGCAGAAATTCTCCTTATTTTGGAGCAAAAATGAAGAAATTTCCCTTTTTATAGCACAAAGGTATGCATTCCCATTATTTTCGGGCAAAAAGGCAGAAATTCCCCGTATTTTGGAGCAAAATTGCAGAAATTCCCCTAATTGTGGGGCAAAAGGCAGAAATTCCCTTTATTTTTGAGCAAAAATAAAGAAATTTCCCTTTTTATGGCAAAAAGTTATGCATTCCCATTATTTTCGGACAAAAAGGCAGAAATTACCTGTATTTTGGAGCAAAATTGCAGAAATTCCCCTAGTTTTGGGGCAAAAGGCAGAAATTCCCTTTATTTTGGGGCAAAAATCAGAAATTCCTCTTATTTTGGGGCAAAATTCCAGAAATTTCCTTTATTTTTGGGGCAAAATTGCAGGAATTTACCTTATTTTGGGGCAAAATTGCAGAAATTTTTCTTATTTGGGGCAAAATTGAAGAAATTTCACTTATTTTCAGATAAAAAGGCTGAAATTTCCTTTATTTTGGTGCAAAAAGAGAGAAATTCCCCTTATTTTGGGGCAAAATTGCAGAAATTTAACTTATTATGGGGAAAAATTGCAGAAATTTCCCTTATTTTAGGGCAAAATTGCAGAAATTTCACTTATTTCAGAGAAAAAAATCAAAAATTTTTCTTTTTTGGGGCAAAAAGGCAGAAATTCCAATTATTTTTGGGAAAAAAGGCAGAAATTCACCTTATTTTGGGGTAAAATTGCAGAAATTTCACATATTTCAGGGCAAAAAGGTAGATATTTCCCATATTTTGGGCAAAATTGCAGAAATTTCACTTATTTCAGGGTAATAAGTCAGAAATTCCCCTTATTTTGGGGCAAAAAAACAGAAATTCCCTTTGTTTTGGGGGAAAAAGACAGAAATTCCACTTATTTAGAGGCAACAAAGCAGAAATTCCCCTTATTTTGGAGCAAAAATGAAGAAATTTCCTTTTTTATTTCAAAAAGGTATGAATTCCCATTATTTTCGTGCAAAAAGGCAGAAATTCCCCGTATTTTCGAGCAAAATTGCAGAAATTCCCCTAATTTTGGGGCAAAATGCAGAAATTCCCTTTATTTTGGGGCAAAAATCAGAAATTCCTCTTATTTTGGGGCAGAATTCCAGAAATTTTTTTTATTTTGAGGAAAAATTGCAGGAATTTATTTTTTTTGTGGCAAAATTGTAGAAATTTCACTTATATTCAGGTAAAAAGGCTGAAATTTCCTTTATTTTGGGGCAAAAAGGGAGAAATTCCCCTTATTTTAAGGCAAAATTACAGAAATTTCCCTTATTATGAGAAAAAATTGCAGAAATTTCCTTTATTTTAGGGCAAAATTGCAGAAATTTCACTTATTTCAGAGAAAAAAAGCAAATATTTTTCTCATTTTGGGGCAAAAAAGGCAGAAATTTCCATTATTTTGGGGCAAAAAGTCAGAAATTCACCTTATTTTGGGGTAAAATTGCAGAAATTTCATATATTTCAGGGCAAAAAGGCAGAAATTTCCCTTATTTGGGGGAAAAATTGAAGAAATTTCACTTATACAGGTTAATAAGTCAGAAATTCCCCTTATTTGGGAGCAAAAAAGACAGAAATTCCCTCTGTTTTGGGAGAAAAAGACAGAAATTCCACTTATTTAGAGGCAAAAAAGCAGAAATTCTTCTTATTTTGGAGCAAAAATAAAGAAATTTTCCTCGTTTATTTCAAAAAGTTATGCATTCCCCTTATTTTCGGGCAAAAATGCAGAAATTCCCCGTATTTTGGAGCAAAATTGCAGAAATTCCCCTAATTGTGGGGCAAAAAGGGAGAAATTCCCTATATGTTGGGGCAAAAAAATAGAAATTCTCCTTATTTTGGGGCAAAACTCAGAAATTCCCCTTATTTTGGGGCAAAATTCCAGAAATTTCCCTTATTTTGGTGCAAAATTGCAGAAATTTCACTTATTTTGGGGCAAAATTGCAGAAATTTCACTTATTTTAGGGAAAAAAGGCAGAAATTTTCCTTATTTTGGGGCAAAAATGCAGAAATTCCCCTTATTTTGAGGTAAAAAGGCTGAAATTCCCTTTATTTGGAGGCAAAAAGGCAGAAATTTCCCTTATTTTGGAACAAAAAGGCAGAAATTCCCTTTATTTTGGGGCAAAAATCAGAAATTCCCCTTATTTTGGGGCAAAATTCCAGAAATTTCCTTTATTTTGGGGCAAAATTGCAGGAATTTGCCTTATTTTGGTGAAAAATTGCAGAAATTTCTCTTATTTGAGGCAAAATTGCAGAAATTTCACTTATTTTCAGGTAAAAAGTCTGAATTTTCTTTATTTTGGGGCAAAAAGGGAGAAAAATCCCCTTATTTTGGGGCAAAATTGAGAAATTTCCCTTATGATGGGGAAAAATTGCAGGAATTTCCCTTATTTTAGGGCAAAATTGCAGAAATTTCACTTACTTCAGAAAAAAAATTTTTTTTCTTATTTTGGGGCAAAAAGGCAGAAATTCACCTTATTTTGGGGTAAAATTGCAGAAATTTCACATATTTCAGGCCAAAAAGGAAGAATTTTCCCTTATTTTTGGGCAAAATTGCAGAAATTTCACTTATATCAGGGAAAAAAGGCAGAGATTTTCCTTATTTTGGGGCAAAAATGCAGATATTCCTCTTATTTTGAGGTAAAAAGGCTGAAATTCCTTTTATTTGTTTGCAAAAAGACAGAAATTCCCCTTATTTTGTGGCAAAAATGCAGAAATTTCCCTTATTTTAGGACAAAATTGCAGAAATTTCACTTATTTCAAAGAAAAAAATTAAAAATTTTTCTTTTTTTGGGGCAAAAATGCAGAAATTCCCATTATTTTGGGGCAAAAAGGCAGAAATTCACCTTATTTTGGGGTAAAATTGCAGAAATTTCACATATTTCAGGGCAAAAAGGTAGATATTTCCCATATTTTGGTGCAAAATTACAGAAATTTCACTTATTTCAGGGTAATAAGTCAGAAATTCCCCTTATTTTGGGGCAAAAAAACAGAAATTCCCTTTGTTTTGAGGGAAAAAGACAGAAATTCCACTTATTTAGAGGTAAAAATGCAGAAATTCCCGTTATTTTGGAGCAAAAATGAAGAAATTTCCCTTTTTATGGCAAAAAGGTATGCATTCCCATTATTTTCGGGCAAAAAGGCAGAAATTCCCCGTATTTTGGAGCAAAATTGCAGAAATTCCCCTAATTTTGGGGCAAAAGGCAGAAATTCCCTTTATTTTGGGTCAAAAATCAGATAATCCCCTTATTATGGGACAAAATTCCAGAAATTTCCTTTATTTTAGGGCAAAATTGCAGGAATTTACCTTATTTTGGGGCAAAATTGCAGAAATTTCCATTATTTGGGGTAAAATTGCAGAAATTTCACTAATTTTCAGGTAAAAAGGCTGAAATTTCCTTTATTTTGGTAAAAAAGGGAGAAATTCCTCTTATTTTGGGGCAAAATTGCAGAAATTTCACTTATTATGGGAAAAAATTGCAGAAATTTCCCTTATTTTAGGGTAAACTTGCAGAAATTTCACTTATTTCAGAGAAAAAAAGCAAAAATTTTTCTCATTTTGGAACAAAAAGGCAGAAATTCCCATTATTTTGGGGCAAAAAGGCAGAAATTCACTTTACTTTGGGGTAAAATTGCAGAAATTTCACATATCTCAGGGCAAAACAGCAGAAATTTCCCTTATTTTGGGGCAAAATTACAGAAATTTCACTTATTTCAGGGTAATAAGTCAGAAATTCCCCTTATTTTGGGGCAAAAAATACAGAAATTCCCTTTGTTTTGGGGGAAAAAGACAGAAATTCCACTAATTTAGAGGCAAAAAAGCAGAAATTCTCCTTATTTTGGAGCAAAAATGAAGAAATTTTCCTCTTTTATGGCAAAAACTTATGCATTTCCTCTATTTTCAGGCAAAATGCAGAAATTCCCCCTATTTTGGAGCAAAATTGCAGAAATTCCCCTAATTCTGGGGCAAAAAGTCAGAAATTCCCTATATGTTGGGGCAAAAAGACAGAAATTCTCCTTATTTTGGAACAAAACTCAGAAATTTCCCTTATTTTGGGGCAAAATTCCAGAAATTTCCCTTATTTTGGGTCAAAATTGCAGAAATTTCACTTATATTGAGGCAAAATTGCACAAATTTCACTTATTTCAAGAAAAAAAGCCAGAAATTTTCTTTATTTTGGGGCAAAAATGCAGAAATTCCCTTTATTTTGAGGTAAAGGCTGAAATACCCCTTATTTGGGCGAAAAAATGCAAAATTTCCCTTATTTTGGGGCAAAAAAACAGAAATTCTTCTTATTTTGTTGCAAAAATGCAGAAATTTCTTTTATTTTGGGGCAAAATTGCAGAAATTTCACCTGTTTTATGGCATAATTCAAAAATTCCTTTTATTTTGGGGCAAAAACTCAGAAATTCTGTTTATTTTTGAGTAAAAAGGCAGAAAATTCACTTATTTTGAGGTAAAAAGGCAGAAATTCCTCTTATTTTGGGGCAAAAATGAAGAAATTTTCTTTTTTTGTGGCAAAAGCTATACATTCTCCTTACTTTCGGGATAAAAAGCAGAAATTCCCCGTATTTTGAAGCAAAATTGCAGAAATTCTCTCAATTTTCGTGCAAAAAGGCAGAAATTCTACTTATTTTGGGGCCAAAAGGCAGAAAATCTTTTTTTTCGGAAGCAAACAGTCAGAAATTCCCCTTTTTTTGGGGCAAAATTGCAGAAATTTCTTTTACATTAGGGCAAAATTGCAGAAATTTCCCTGACTTTTGGGCAAAGTTGCAGAAATTTCACTTATTTCAGGGTAATAAGTCAGAAATTCCCCTTATTTTGGCGCAAAAAAGACAGAAATTCCCTTTGTTTTGGGGGAAAAAGACAGAAATTCCACTAATTTAGAGGCAAAAAAGCAGAAATTCTCCTTATTTTGGAGCAAAAATGAAGAAATTTCCCTTTTTATAGCACAAAGGTATGCATTCCCATTATTTTCGGGCAAAAAGGCAGAAATTCCCCGTATTTTGGAGCAAAATTGCAGAAATTCCCCTAATTGTGGGGCAAAAGGCAGAAATTCCCTTTATTTTTGAGCAAAAATAAAGAAATTTCCCTTTTTATGGCAAAAAGTTATGCATTCCCATTATTTTCGGACAAAAAGGCAGAAATTACCTGTATTTTGGAGCAAAATTGCAGAAATTCCCCTAGTTTTGGGGCAAAAGGCAGAAATTCCCTTTATTTTGGGGCAAAAATCAGAAATTCCTCTTATTTTGGGGCAAAATTCCAGAAATTTCCTTTATTTTTGGGGCAAAATTGCAGGAATTTACCTTATTTTGGGGCAAAATTGCAGAAATTTTTCTTATTTGGGGCAAAATTGAAGAAATTTCACTTATTTTCAGATAAAAAGGCTGAAATTTCCTTTATTTTGGTGCAAAAAGAGAGAAATTCCCCTTATTTTGGGGCAAAATTGCAGAAATTTAACTTATTATGGGGAAAAATTGCAGAAATTTCCCTTATTTTAGGGCAAAATTGCAGAAATTTCACTTATTTCAGAGAAAAAAATCAAAAATTTTTCTTTTTTGGGGCAAAAAGGCAGAAATTCCAATTATTTTTGGGAAAAAAGGCAGAAATTCACCTTATTTTGGGGTAAAATTGCAGAAATTTCACATATTTCAGGGCAAAAAGGTAGATATTTCCCATATTTTGGGCAAAATTGCAGAAATTTCACTTATTTCAGGGTAATAAGTCAGAAATTCCCCTTATTTTGGGGCAAAAAAACAGAAATTCCCTTTGTTTTGGGGGAAAAAGACAGAAATTCCACTTATTTAGAGGCAACAAAGCAGAAATTCCCCTTATTTTGGAGCAAAAATGAAGAAATTTCCTTTTTTATGGCAAAAAGGTATGAATTCCCATTATTTTCGTGCAAAAAGGCAGAAATTCCCCGTATTTTCGAGCAAAATTGCAGAAATTCCCCTAATTTTGGGGCAAAATGCAGAAATTCCCTTTATTTTGGGGCAAAAATCAGAAATTCCTCTTATTTTGGGGCAGAATTCCAGAAATTTTTTTTATTTTGAGGAAAAATTGCAGGAATTTATTTTTTTTGTGGCAAAATTGTAGAAATTTCACTTATATTCAGGTAAAAAGGCTGAAATTTCCTTTATTTTGGGGCAAAAAGGGAGAAATTCCCCTTATTTTAAGGCAAAATTACAGAAATTTCCCTTATTATGAGAAAAAATTGCAGAAATTTCCTTTATTTTAGGGCAAAATTGCAGAAATTTCACTTATTTCAGAGAAAAAAAGCAAATATTTTTCTCATTTTGGGGCAAAAAAGGCAGAAATTTCCATTATTTTGGGGCAAAAAGTCAGAAATTCACCTTATTTTGGGGTAAAATTGCAGAAATTTCATATATTTCAGGGCAAAAAGGCAGAAATTTCCCTTATTTGGGGGAAAAATTGAAGAAATTTCACTTATACAGGTTAATAAGTCAGAAATTCCCCTTATTTGGGAGCAAAAAAGACAGAAATTCCCTCTGTTTTGGGAGAAAAAGACAGAAATTCCACTTATTTAGAGGCAAAAAAGCAGAAATTCTTCTTATTTTGGAGCAAAAATAAAGAAATTTTCCTCGTTTATTTCAAAAAGTTATGCATTCCCCTTATTTTCGGGCAAAAATGCAGAAATTCCCCGTATTTTGGAGCAAAATTGCAGAAATTCCCCTAATTGTGGGGCAAAAAGGGAGAAATTCCCTATATGTTGGGGCAAAAAAATAGAAATTCTCCTTATTTTGGGGCAAAACTCAGAAATTCCCCTTATTTTGGGGCAAAATTCCAGAAATTTCCCTTATTTTGGTGCAAAATTGCAGAAATTTCACTTATTTTGGGGCAAAATTGCAGAAATTTCACTTATTTTAGGGAAAAAAGGCAGAAATTTTCCTTATTTTGGGGCAAAAATGCAGAAATTCCCCTTATTTTGAGGTAAAAAGGCTGAAATTCCCTTTATTTGGAGGCAAAAAGGCAGAAATTTCCCTTATTTTGGAACAAAAAGGCAGAAATTCCCTTTATTTTGGGGCAAAAATCAGAAATTCCCCTTATTTTGGGG
Source organism: Micromys minutus (assembly GCF_963924665.1). Lineage (NCBI taxonomy): Eukaryota > Metazoa > Chordata > Mammalia > Rodentia > Muridae > Micromys > Micromys minutus. The sequence continues at coordinate 49,092 of NW_027667691.1, read as the reverse complement.
CAAAATTCCAGAAATTTCCTTTATTTTGGGGCAAAATTGCAGGAATTTGCCTTATTTTGGTGAAAAATTGCAGAAATTTCTCTTATTTGAGGCAAAATTGCAGAAATTTCACTTATTTTCAGGTAAAAAGTCTGAATTTTCTTTATTTTGGGGCAAAAAGGGAGAAAAATCCCCTTATTTTGGGGCAAAATTGAGAAATTTCCCTTATGATGGGGAAAAATTGCAGGAATTTCCCTTATTTTAGGGCAAAATTGCAGAAATTTCACTTACTTCAGAAAAAAAATTTTTTTTCTTATTTTGGGGCAAAAAGGCAGAAATTCACCTTATTTTGGGGTAAAATTGCAGAAATTTCACATATTTCAGGCCAAAAAGGAAGAATTTTCCCTTATTTTTGGGCAAAATTGCAGAAATTTCACTTATATCAGGGAAAAAAGGCAGAGATTTTCCTTATTTTGGGGCAAAAATGCAGATATTCCTCTTATTTTGAGGTAAAAAGGCTGAAATTCCTTTTATTTGTTTGCAAAAAGACAGAAATTCCCCTTATTTTGTGGCAAAAATGCAGAAATTTCCCTTATTTTAGGACAAAATTGCAGAAATTTCACTTATTTCAAAGAAAAAAATTAAAAATTTTTCTTTTTTTGGGGCAAAAATGCAGAAATTCCCATTATTTTGGGGCAAAAAGGCAGAAATTCACCTTATTTTGGGGTAAAATTGCAGAAATTTCAAATATTTCAGGCCAAAAAGGCAGAAATTTCCCTTATTTTGGGGCAAAATTGCAGAAACTTCACTTATATCAGGGAAAAAAGGCAGAAATTTTCCTTATTTTGGGGCAAAAATGCAGAAATTCCTCTTATTTTGAGGTAAAAAGGCTGAAATTCCTTTTATTTGGGGGCAAAAAGACAGAAATTCCCCTTATTTTGTGGCAAAAATGCAGAATTTTCCCTTATTTTAGGACAAAATTGCAGAAATTTCACTTATTTCAAAGAAAAAAATTAAAAATTTTTCTTTTTTTGGGGCAAAAATGCAGAAATTCCCATTATTTTGGGGCAAAAAGGCAGAAATTCACCTTATTTTGGGGTAAAATTGCAGAAATTTCACATATTTCAGGGCAAAAAGGTAGATATTTCCCATATTTTGGTGCAAAATTGCAGAAATTTCACTTATTTCAGGGTAATAAGTCAGAAATTCCCCTTATTTTGGGGCAAAAAAACAGAAATTCCCTTTGTTTTGAGGGAAAAAGACAGAAATTCCACTTATTTAGAGGTAAAAATGCAGAAATTCCCGTTATTTTGAGCAAAAATGAAGAAATTTCCCTTTTTATGGCAAAAAGGTATGCATTCCCATTATTTTCGGGCAAAAAGGCAGAAATTCCCCGTATTTTGGAGCAAAATTGCAGAAATTCCCCTAATTTTGGGGCAAAAGGCAGAAATTCCCTTTATTTTGGGTCAAAAATCAGATAATCCCCTTATTATGGGACAAAATTCCAGAAATTTCCTTTATTTTAGGGCAAAATTGCAGGAATTTACCTTATTTTGGGGCAAAATTGCAGAAATTTCCATTATTTGGGGTAAAATTGCAGAAATTTCACTAATTTTCAGGTAAAAAGGCTGAAATTTCCTTTATTTTGGTAAAAAAGGGAGAAATTCCTCTTATTTTGGGGCAAAATTGCAGAAATTTCACTTATTATGGGAAAAAATTGCAGAAATTTCCCTTATTTTAGGGTAAACTTGCAGAAATTTCACTTATTTCAGAGAAAAAAAGCAAAAATTTTTCTCATTTTGGAACAAAAAGGCAGAAATTCCCATTATTTTGGGGCAAAAAGGCAGAAATTCACTTTACTTTGGGGTAAAATTGCAGAAATTTCACATATCTCAGGGCAAAACAGCAGAAATTTCCCTTATTTTGGGGCAAAATTACAGAAATTTCACTTATTTCAGGGTAATAAGTCAGAAATTCCCCTTATTTTGGGGCAAAAAATACAGAAATTCCCTTTGTTTTGGGGGAAAAAAGACAGAAATTCAACTTATTTTGAGGCAAAAAAGCCGAAATTCTTCTTATTTTGGAGCAAAAATGAAGAAATTTTCCTCTTTTATGGCAAAAACTTATGCATTTCCTCTATTTTCAGGCAAAATGCAGAAATTCCCCCTATTTTGGAGCAAAATTGCAGAAATTCCCCTAATTCTGGGGCAAAAAGTCAGAAATTCCCTATATGTTGGGGCAAAAAGACAGAAATTCTCCTTATTTTGGAACAAAACTCAGAAATTTCCCTTATTTTGGGGCAAAATTCCAGAAATTTCCCTTATTTTGGGTCAAAATTGCAGAAATTTCACTTATATTGAGGCAAAATTGCACAAATTTCACTTATTTCAAGAAAAAAAGCCAGAAATTTTCTTTATTTTGGGGCAAAAATGCAGAAATTCCCTTTATTTTGAGGTAAAGGCTGAAATACCCCTTATTTGGGCGAAAAAATGCAAAATTTCCCTTATTTTGGGGCAAAAAAACAGAAATTCTTCTTATTTTGTTGCAAAAATGCAGAAATTTCTTTTATTTTGGGGCAAAATTGCAGAAATTTCACCTGTTTTATGGCATAATTCAAAAATTCCTTTTATTTTGGGGCAAAAACTCAGAAATTCTGTTTATTTTTGGGTAAAAAGGCAGAAAATTCACTTATTTTGAGGTAAAAAGGCAGAAATTCCTCTTATTTTGGGGCAAAAATGAAGAAATTTTCTTTTTTTGTGGCAAAAGCTATACATTCTCCTTACTTTCGGGATAAAAAGCAGAAATTCCCCGTATTTTGAAGCAAAATTGCAGAAATTCTCTCAATTTTCGTGCAAAAAGGCAGAAATTCTACTTATTTTGGGGCCAAAAGGCAGAAAATCTTTTTTTTCGGAAGCAAACAGTCAGAAATTCCCCTTTTTTTGGGGCAAAATTGCAGAAATTTCTTTTACATTAGGGCAAAATTGCAGAAATTTCCCTGACTTTTGGGCAAAGTTGCAGAAATTTCACTTATTTCAGGGTAATAAGTCAGAAATTCCCCTTATTTTGGCGCAAAAAAGACAGAAATTCCCTTTGTTTTGGGGGAAAAAGACAGAAATTCCACTAATTTAGAGGCAAAAAAGCAGAAATTCTCCTTATTTTGGAGCAAAAATGAAGAAATTTCCCTTTTTATAGCACAAAGGTATGCATTCCCATTATTTTCGGGCAAAAAGGCAGAAATTCCCCGTATTTTGGAGCAAAATTGCCGAAATTCCCCTAATTGTGGGGCAAAAGGCAGAAATTCCCTTTATTTTTGAGCAAAAATAAAGAAATTTCCCTTTTTATGGCAAAAAGGTATGCATTCCCATTATTTTCGGACAAAAAGGCAGAAATTACCTGTATTTTGGAGCAAAATTGCAGAAATTCCCCTAGTTTTGGGGCAAAAGGCAGAAATTCCCTTTATTTTGGGGCAAAAATCAGAAATTCCTCTTATTTTGGGGCAAAATTCCAGAAATTTCCTTTATTTTTGGGGCAAAATTGCAGGAATTTACCTTATTTTGGGGCAAAATTGCAGAAATTTTTCTTATTTGGGGCAAAATTGAAGAAATTTCACTTATTTTCAGATAAAAAGGCTGAAATTTCCTTTATTTTGGTGCAAAAAGAGAGAAATTCCCCTTATTTTGGGGCAAAATTGCAGAAATTTAACTTATTATGGGGAAAAATTGCAGAAATTTCATTTATTTTAGGGCAAAATTGCAGAAATTTCACTTATTTCAGAGAAAAAAATCAAAAATTTTTCTTTTTTGGGGCAAAAAGGCAGAAATTCCAATTATTTTTGGGAAAAAAGGCAGAAATTCACCTTATTTTGGGGTAAAATTGCAGAAATTTCACATATTTCAGGGCAAAATGTAGATATTTCCCATATTTTGGGCAAAATTGCAGAAATTTCACTTATTTCAGGGTAATAAGTCAGAAATTCCCCTTATTTTGGGGCAAAAAAACAGAAATTCCCTTTGTTTTGGGGGAAAAAGACAGAAATTCCACTTATTTAGAGGCAACAAAGCAGAAATTCCCCTTATTTTGGAGCAAAAATGAAGAAATTTCCTTTTTTATGGCAAAAAGGTATGAATTCCCATTATTTTCGTGCAAAAAGGCAGAAATTCCCCGTATTTTCGAGCAAAATTGCAGAAATTCCCCTAATTTTGGGGCAAAATGCAGAAATTCCCTTTATTTTGGGGCAAAAATCAGAAATTCCTCTTATTTTGGGGCAGAATTCCAGAAATTTTTTTTATTTTGAGGAAAAATTGCAGGAATTTATTTTTTTTGTGGCAAAATTGTAGAAATTTCACTTATATTCAGGTAAAAAGGCTGAAATTTCCTTTATTTTGGGGCAAAAAGGGAGAAATTCCCCTTATTTTAAGGCAAAATTACAGAAATTTCCCTTATTATGAGAAAAAATTGCAGAAATTTCCTTTATTTTAGGGCAAAATTGCAGAAATTTCACTTATTTCAGAAAAAAAAAGCAAATATTTTTCTCATTTTGTGGCAAAAAAGGCAGAAATTTCCATTATTTTGGGGCAAAAAGTCAGAAATTCACCTTATTTTGGGGTAAAATTGCAGAAATTTCATATATTTCAGGGCAAAAAGGCAGAAATTTCCCTTATTTGGGGGAAAAATGGAAGAAATTTCACTTATACAGGTTAATAAGTCAGAAATTCCCCTTATTTGGGAGCAAAAAAGACAGAAATTCCCTCTGTTTTGGGAGAAAAAGACAGAAATTCCACTTATTTAGAGGCAAAAAAGCAGAAATTCTTCTTATTTTGGAGCAAAAATAAAGAAATTTTCCTCGTTTATTTCAAAAAGTTATGCATTCACCTTATTTTCGGGCAAAAATGCAGAAATTCCCCGTATTTTGGAGCAAAATTGCAGAAATTCCCCTAATTGTGGGGCAAAAAGGGAGAAATTCCCTATATGTTGGGGCAAAAAAATAGAAATTCTCCTTATTTTGGGTTAAAACTCAGAAATTCCCCTTATTTTGGGGCAAAATTCCAGAAATTTCCCTTATTTTGGTGCAAAATTGCAGAAATTTCACTTATTTTGGGGCAAAATTGCAGAAATTTCACTTATTTTAGGGAAAAAAGGCAGAAATTTTCCTTATTTTGGGGCAAAAATGCAGAAATTCCCCTTATTTTGAGGTAAAAAGGCTGAAATTCCCTTTATTTGGAGGCAAAAAGGCAGAAATTTCCCTTATTTTGGAACAAAAAGGCAGAAATTCCCTTTATTTTGGGGCAAAAATCAGAAATTCCCCTTATTTTGGGGCAAAATTCCAGAAATTTCCTTTATTTTGGGGCAAAATTGCAGGAATTTGCCTTATTTTGGTGAAAAATTGCAGAAATTTCTCTTATTTGAGGCAAAATTGCAGAAATTTCACTTATTTTCAGGTAAAAAGTCTGAATTTTCTTTATTTTGGGGCAAAAAGGGAGAAAAATCCCCTTATTTTGGGGCAAAATTGAGAAATTTCCCTTATGATGGGGAAAAATTGCATGAATTTCCCTTATTTTAGGGCAAAATTGCAGAAATTTCACTTACTTCAGAAAAAAAATTTTTTTTCTTATTTTGGGGCAAAAAGGCAGAAATTCACCTTATTTTGGGGTAAAATTGCAGAAATTTCACATATTTCAGGCCAAAAAGGAAGAATTTTCCCTTATTTTGGGGCAAAATTGCAGAAATTTCACTTATATCAGGGAAAAAAGGCAGAGATTTTCCTTATTTTGGGGCAAAAATGCAGATATTCCTCTTATTTTGAGGTAAAAAGGCTGAAATTCCTTTTATTTGTTTGCAAAAAGACAGAAATTCCCCTTATTTTGTGGCAAAAATGCAGAAATTTCCCTTATTTTAGGACAAAATTGCAGAAATTTCACTTATTTCAAAGAAAAAAATTAAAAATTTTTCTTTTTTTGGGGCAAAAATGCAGAAATTCCCATTATTTTGGGGCAAAAAGGCAGAAATTCACCTTATTTTGGGGTAAAATTGCAGAAATTTCACATATTTCAGGGCAAAAAGGTAGATATTTCCCATATTTTGGTGCAAAATTACAGAAATTTCACTTATTTCAGGGTAATAAGTCAGAAATTCCCCTTATTTTGGGGCAAAAAAACAGAAATTCCCTTTGTTTTGAGGGAAAAAGACAGAAATTCCACTTATTTAGAGGTAAAAATGCAGAAATTCCCGTTATTTTGGAGCAAAAATGAAGAAATTTCCCTTTTTATGGCAAAAAGGTATGCATTCCCATTATTTTCGGGCAAAAAGGCAGAAATTCCCCGTATTTTGGAGCAAAATTGCAGAAATTCCCCTAATTTTGGGGCAAAAGGCAGAAATTCCCTTTATTTTGGGTCAAAAATCAGATAATCCCCTTATTATGGGACAAAATTCCAGAAATTTCCTTTATTTTAGGGCAAAATTGCAGGAATTTACCTTATTTTGGGGCAAAATTGCAGAAATTTCCATTATTTGGGGTAAAATTGCAGAAATTTCACTAATTTTCAGGTAAAAAGGCTGAAATTTCCTTTATTTTGGTAAAAAAGGGAGAAATTCCTCTTATTTTGGGGCAAAATTGCAGAAATTTCACTTATTATGGGAAAAAATTGCAGAAATTTCCCTTATTTTAGGGTAAACTTGCAGAAATTTCACTTATTTCAGAGAAAAAAAGCAAAAATTTTTCTCATTTTGGAACAAAAAGGCAGAAATTCCCATTATTTTGGGGCAAAAAGGCAGAAATTCACTTTACTTTGGGGTAAAATTGCAGAAATTTCACATATCTCAGGGCAAAACAGCAGAAATTTCCCTTATTTTGGGGCAAAATTACAGAAATTTCACTTATTTCAGGGTAATAAGTCAGAAATTCCCCTTATTTTGGGGCAAAAAATACAGAAATTCCCTTTGTTTTGGGGGAAAAAGACAGAAATTCCACTAATTTAGAGGCAAAAAAGCAGAAATTCTCCTTATTTTGGAGCAAAAATGAAGAAATTTTCCTCTTTTATGGCAAAAACTTATGCATTTCCTCTATTTTCAGGCAAAATGCAGAAATTCCCCCTATTTTGGAGCAAAATTGCAGAAATTCCCCTAATTCTGGGGCAAAAAGTCAGAAATTCCCTATATGTTGGGGCAAAAAGACAGAAATTCTCCTTATTTTGGAACAAAACTCAGAAATTTCCCTTATTTTGGGGCAAAATTCCAGAAATTTCCCTTATTTTGGGTCAAAATTGCAGAAATTTCACTTATATTGAGGCAAAATTGCACAAATTTCACTTATTTCAAGAAAAAAAGCCAGAAATTTTCTTTATTTTGGGGCAAAAATGCAGAAATTCCCTTTATTTTGAGGTAAAGGCTGAAATACCCCTTATTTGGGCGAAAAAATGCAAAATTTCCCTTATTTTGGTGCAAAAAAACAGAAATTCTTCTTATTTTGTTGCAAAAATGCAGAAATTTCTTTTATTTTGGGGCAAAATTGCAGAAATTTCACCTGTTTTATGGCATAATTCAAAAATTCCTTTTATTTTGGGGCAAAAACTCAGAAATTCTGTTTATTTTTGAGTAAAAAGGCAGAAAATTCACTTATTTTGAGGTAAAAAGGCAGAAATTCCTCTTATTTTGGGGCAAAAATGAAGAAATTTTCTTTTTTTGTGGCAAAAGCTATACATTCTCCTTACTTTCGGGATAAAAAGCAGAAATTCCCCGTATTTTGAAGCAAAATTGCAGAAATTCTCTCAATTTTCGTGCAAAAAGGCAGAAATTCTACTTATTTTGGGGCCAAAAGGCAGAAAATCTTTTTTTTCGGAAGCAAACAGTCAGAAATTCCCCTTTTTTTGGGGCAAAATTGCAGAAATTTCTTTTACATTAGGGCAAAATTGCAGAAATTTCCCTGACTTTTGGGCAAAGTTGCAGAAATTTCACTTATTTCAGGGTAATAAGTCAGAAATTCCCCTTATTTTGGCGCAAAAAAGACAGAAATTCCCTTTGTTTTGGGGGAAAAAGACAGAAATTCCACTAATTTAGAGGCAAAAAAGCAGAAATTCTCCTTATTTTGGAGCAAAAATGAAGAAATTTCCCTTTTTATAGCACAAAGGTATGCATTCCCATTATTTTCGGGCAAAAAGGCAGAAATTCCCCGTATTTTGGAGCAAAATTGCAGAAATTCCCCTAATTGTGGGGCAAAAGGCAGAAATTCCCTTTATTTTTGAGCAAAAATAAAGAAATTTCCCTTTTTATGGCAAAAAGTTATGCATTCCCATTATTTTCGGACAAAAAGGCAGAAATTACCTGTATTTTGGAGCAAAATTGCAGAAATTCCCCTAGTTTTGGGGCAAAAGGCAGAAATTCCCTTTATTTTGGGGCAAAAATCAGAAATTCCTCTTATTTTGGGGCAAAATTCCAGAAATTTCCTTTATTTTTGGGGCAAAATTGCAGGAATTTACCTTATTTTGGGGCAAAATTGCAGAAATTTTTCTTATTTGGGGCAAAATTGAAGAAATTTCACTTATTTTCAGATAAAAAGGCTGAAATTTCCTTTATTTTGGTGCAAAAAGAGAGAAATTCCCCTTATTTTGGGGCAAAATTGCAGAAATTTAACTTATTATGGGGAAAAATTGCAGAAATTTCCCTTATTTTAGGGCAAAATTGCAGAAATTTCACTTATTTCAGAGAAAAAAATCAAAAATTTTTCTTTTTTGGGGCAAAAAGGCAGAAATTCCAATTATTTTTGGGAAAAAAGGCAGAAATTCACCTTATTTTGGGGTAAAATTGCAGAAATTTCACATATTTCAGGGCAAAAAGGTAGATATTTCCCATATTTTGGGCAAAATTGCAGAAATTTCACTTATTTCAGGGTAATAAGTCAGAAATTCCCCTTATTTTGGGGCAAAAAAACAGAAATTCCCTTTGTTTTGGGGGAAAAAGACAGAAATTCCACTTATTTAGAGGCAACAAAGCAGAAATTCCCCTTATTTTGGAGCAAAAATGAAGAAATTTCCTTTTTTATGGCAAAAAGGTATGAATTCCCATTATTTTCGTGCAAAAAGGCAGAAATTCCCCGTATTTTCGAGCAAAATTGCAGAAATTCCCCTAATTTTGGGGCAAAATGCAGAAATTCCCTTTATTTTGGGGCAAAAATCAGAAATTCCTCTTATTTTGGGGCAGAATTCCAGAAATTTTTTTTATTTTGAGGAAAAATTGCAGGAATTTATTTTTTTTGTGGCAAAATTGTAGAAATTTCACTTATATTCAGGTAAAAAGGCTGAAATTTCCTTTATTTTGGGGCAAAAAGGGAGAAATTCCCCTTATTTTAAGGCAAAATTACAGAAATTTCCCTTATTATGAGAAAAAATTGCAGAAATTTCCTTTATTTTAGGGCAAAATTGCAGAAATTTCACTTATTTCAGAGAAAAAAAGCAAATATTTTTCTCATTTTGGGGCAAAAAAGGCAGAAATTTCCATTATTTTGGGGCAAAAAGTCAGAAATTCACCTTATTTTGGGGTAAAATTGCAGAAATTTCATATATTTCAGGGCAAAAAGGCAGAAATTTCCCTTATTTGGGGGAAAAATTGAAGAAATTTCACTTATACAGGTTAATAAGTCAGAAATTCCCCTTATTTGGGAGCAAAAAAGACAGAAATTCCCTCTGTTTTGGGAGAAAAAGACAGAAATTCCACTTATTTAGAGGCAAAAAAGCAGAAATTCTTCTTATTTTGGAGCAAAAATAAAGAAATTTTCCTCGTTTATTTCAAAAAGTTATGCATTCCCCTTATTTTCGGGCAAAAATGCAGAAATTCCCCGTATTTTGGAGCAAAATTGCAGAAATTCCCCTAATTGTGGGGCAAAAAGGGAGAAATTCCCTATATGTTGGGGCAAAAAAATAGAAATTCTCCTTATTTTGGGGCAAAACTCAGAAATTCCCCTTATTTTGGGGCAAAATTCCAGAAATTTCCCTTATTTTGGTGCAAAATTGCAGAAATTTCACTTATTTTGGGGCAAAATTGCAGAAATTTCACTTATTTTAGGGAAAAAAGGCAGAAATTTTCCTTATTTTGGGGCAAAAATGCAGAAATTCCCCTTATTTTGAGGTAAAAAGGCTGAAATTCCCTTTATTTGGAGGCAAAAAGGCAGAAATTTCCCTTATTTTGGAACAAAAAGGCAGAAATTCCCTTTATTTTGGGGCAAAAATCAGAAATTCCCCTTATTTTGGGGCAAAATTCCAGAAATTTCCTTTATTTTGGGGCAAAATTGCAGGAATTTGCCTTATTTTGGTGAAAAATTGCAGAAATTTCTCTTATTTGAGGCAAAATTGCAGAAATTTCACTTATTTTCAGGTAAAAAGTCTGAATTTTCTTTATTTTGGGGCAAAAAGGGAGAAAAATCCCCTTATTTTGGGGCAAAATTGAGAAATTTCCCTTATGATGGGGAAAAATTGCATGAATTTCCCTTATTTTAGGGCAAAATTGCAGAAATTTCACTTACTTCAGAAAAAAAATTTTTTTTCTTATTTTGGGGCAAAAAGGCAGAAATTCACCTTATTTTGGGGTAAAATTGCAGAAATTTCACATATTTCAGGCCAAAAAGGAAGAATTTTCCCTTATTTTGGGGCAAAATTGCAGAAATTTCACTTATATCAGGGAAAAAAGGCAGAGATTTTCCTTATTTTGGGGCAAAAATGCAGATATTCCTCTTATTTTGAGGTAAAAAGGCTGAAATTCCTTTTATTTGTTTGCAAAAAGACAGAAATTCCCCTTATTTTGTGGCAAAAATGCAGAAATTTCCCTTATTTTAGGACAAAATTGCAGAAATTTCACTTATTTCAAAGAAAAAAATTAAAAATTTTTCTTTTTTTGGGGCAAAAATGCAGAAATTCCCATTATTTTGGGGCAAAAAGGCAGAAATTCACCTTATTTTGGGGTAAAATTGCAGAAATTTCACATATTTCAGGGCAAAAAGGTAGATATTTCCCATATTTTGGTGCAAAATTACAGAAATTTCACTTATTTCAGGGTAATAAGTCAGAAATTCCCCTTATTTTGGGGCAAAAAAACAGAAATTCCCTTTGTTTTGAGGGAAAAAGACAGAAATTCCACTTATTTAGAGGTAAAAATGCAGAAATTCCCGTTATTTTGGAGCAAAAATGAAGAAATTTCCCTTTTTATGGCAAAAAGGTATGCATTCCCATTATTTTCGGGCAAAAAGGCAGAAATTCCCCGTATTTTGGAGCAAAATTGCAGAAATTCCCCTAATTTTGGGGCAAAAGGCAGAAATTCCCTTTATTTTGGGTCAAAAATCAGATAATCCCCTTATTATGGGACAAAATTCCAGAAATTTCCTTTATTTTAGGGCAAAATTGCAGGAATTTACCTTATTTTGGGGCAAAATTGCAGAAATTTCCATTATTTGGGGTAAAATTGCAGAAATTTCACTAATTTTCAGGTAAAAAGGCTGAAATTTCCTTTATTTTGGTAAAAAAGGGAGAAATTCCTCTTATTTTGGGGCAAAATTGCAGAAATTTCACTTATTATGGGAAAAAATTGCAGAAATTTCCCTTATTTTAGGGTAAACTTGCAGAAATTTCACTTATTTCAGAGAAAAAAAGCAAAAATTTTTCTCATTTTGGGACAAAAAGGCAGAAATTCCCATTATTTTGGGGCAAAAAGGCAGAAATTCACTTTACTTTGGGGTAAAATTGCAGAAATTTCACATATCTCAGGGCAAAACAGCAGAAATTTTCCTTATTTTGGGGCAAAATTACAAAAATTTCACTTATTTCAGGGTAATAAGTCAGAAATTCCCCTTATTTTGGGGCAAAAAATACAGAAATTCCCTTTGTTTTGGGGGAAAAAGACAGAAATTCAACTTATTTAGAGGCAAAATAGCCGAAATTCTTCTTATTTTGGAGCAAAAATGAAGAAATTTTCCTCTTTTATGGCAAAAACTTATGCATTTCCTCTATTTTCAGGCAAAATGCAGAAATTCCCCCTATTTTGGAGCAAAATTGCAGAAATTCCCCTAATTCTGGGGCAAAAAGTCAGAAATTCCCTATATGTTGGGGCAAAAAGACAGAAATTCTCCTTATTTTGGAACAAAACTCAGAAATTTCCCTCATTTTGGGGCATAGTTCCAGAAATTTCCCTTATTTTGGGTCAAAATTGCAGAAATTTCACTTATATTGAGGCAAAATTGCACAAATTTCAATTATTTCAAGAAAAAAAGCCAGAAATTTTCTTTATTTTGGGGCAAAAATGCAGAAATTCCCTTTATTTTGAGGTAAAGGCTGAAATACCCCTTATTTGGGCGAAAAAATGCAAAATTTCCCTTATTTTGGGGCAAAAAAACAGAAATTCTCCTTATTTTGTTGCAAAAATGCAGAAATTTCTTTTATTTTGGGGCAAAATTGCAGAAATTTCACCTGTTTTATGGCATAATTCAAAAATTCCTTTTATTTTGGGGCAAAAACTCAGAAATTCTGTTTATTTTTGGGTAAAAAGGCAGAAATTTCACTTATTTTGAGGTAAAAAGGCAGAAATTCCTCTTATTTTGGGGCAAAAATGAAGAAATTTTCTTTTTTTGTGGCAAAAGCTATACATTCTCCTTACTTTCGGGGTAAAAAGCAGAAATTCCCCGTATTTTGAAGCAGAATTGCAGAAATTCTCTCAATTTTCGTGCAAAAAGGCAGAAATTCTACTTATTTTGGGGCCAAAAGGCAGAAAATCTTTTTTTTCGGGAGCAAACAGTCAGAAATTCCCCTTTTTTTGGGGCAAAATTGCAGAAATTTCTTTTACATTAGGGCAAAATTGCAGAAATTTCCCTGACTTTTGGGCAAAGTTGCAGAAATTTCACTTATTTCAGGGTAATAAGTCAGAAATTCCCCTTATTTTGGGGCAAAAAAGACAGAAATTCCCTTTGTTTTGGGGGAAAAAGACAGAAATTCCACTAATTTAGAGGCAAAAAAGCAGAAATTCTCCTTATTTTGGAGCAAAAATGAAGAAATTTCCCTTTTTATAGCACAAAGGTATGCATTCCCATTATTTTCGGGCAAAAAGGCAGAAATTCCCCGTATTTTGGAGCAAAATTGCAGAAATTCCCCTAATTGTGGGGCAAAAGGCAGAAATTCCCTTTATTTTTGAGCAAAAATGAAGAAATTTCCCTTTTTATGGCAAAAAGTTATGCATTCCCATTATTTTCGGACAAAAAGGCAGAAATTACCTGTATTTTGGAGCAAAATTGCAGAAATTCCCCTAGTTTTGGGGCAAAAGGCAGAAATTCCCTTTATTTTGGGGCAAAAATCAGAAATTCCTCTTATTTTGGGGCAAAATTCCAGAAATTTCCTTTATTTTTGGGGCAAAATTGCAGGAATTTACCTTATTTTGGGGCAAAATTGCAGAAATTTTTCTTATTTGGGGCAAAATTGAAGAAATTTCACTTATTTTCAGATAAAAAGGCTGAAATTTCCTTTATTTTGGTGCAAAAAGAGAGAAATTCCCCTTATTTTGGGGCAAAATTGCAGAAATTTAACTTATTATGGGGAAAAATTGCAGAAATTTCCCTTATTTTAGGGCAAAATTGCAGAAATTTCACTTATTTCAGAGAAAAAAATCAAAAATTTTTCTTTTTTGGGGCAAAAAGGCAGAAATTCCAATTATTTTTGGGAAAAAAGGCAGAAATTCACCTTATTTTGGGGTAAAATTGCAGAAATTTCACATATTTCAGGGCAAAATGTAGATATTTCCCATATTTTGGGCAAAATTGCAGAAATTTCACTTATTTCAGGGTAATAAGTCAGAAATTCCCCTTATTTTGGGGCAAAAAAACAGAAATTCCCTTTGTTTTGGGGGAAAAAGACAGAAATTCCACTTATTTAGAGGCAACAAAGCAGAAATTCCCCTTATTTTGGAGCAAAAATGAAGAAATTTCCTTTTTTATGGCAAAAAGGTATGAATTCCCATTATTTTCGTGCAAAAAGACAGAAATTCCCCGTATTTTCGAGCAAAATTGCAGAAATTCCCCTAATTTTGGGGCAAAATGCAGAAATTCCCTTTATTTTGGGGCAAAAATCAGAAATTCCTCTTATTTTGGGGCAGAATTCCAGAAATTTTTTTTATTTTGAGGAAAAATTGCAGGAATTTATTTTTTTTTTTGTGGCAAAATTGTAGAAATTTCACTTATATTCAGGTAAAAAGGCTGAAATTTCCTTTATTTTGGGGCAAAAAGGGAGAAATTCCCCTTATTTTAAGGCAAAATTACAGAAATTTCCCTTATTATGAGAAAAAATTGCAGAAATTTCCTTTATTTTAGGGCAAAATTGCAGAAATTTCACTTATTTCAAAGAAAAAAAGCAAATATTTTTCTCATTTTGGGGCAAAAAAGGCAGAAATTTCCATTATTTTGGGGCAAAAAGTCAGAAATTCACCTTATTTTGGGGTAAAATTGCAGAAATTTCATATATTTCAGGGCAAAAAGGCAGAAATTTCCCTTATTTGGGGGAAAAATTGAAGAAATTTCACTTATACAGGTTAATAAGTCAGAAATTCCCCTTATTTGGGAGCAAAAAAGACAGAAATTCCCTCTGTTTTGGGAGAAAAAGACAGAAATTCCACTTATTTAGAGGCAAAAAAGCAGAAATTCTTCTTATTTTGGAGCAAAAATAAAGAAATTTTCCTCGTTTATTTCAAAAAGTTATGCATTCCCCTTATTTTCGGGCAAAAATGCAGAAATTCCCCGTATTTTGGAGCAAAATTGCAGAAATTCCCCTAATTGTGGGGCAAAAAGGGAGAAATTCCCTATATGTTGGGGCAAAAAAATAGAAATTCTCCTTATTTTGGGGCAAAACTCAGAAATTCCCCTTATTTTGGGGCAAAATTCCAGAAATTTCCTTTATTTTGGTGCAAAATTGCAGAAATTTCACTTATTTTGGGGCAAAATTGCAGAAATTTCACTTATTTTAGGGAAAAAAGGCAGAAATTTTCCTTATTTTGGGGCAAAAATGCAGAAATTCCCCTTATTTTGAGGTAAAAAGGCTGAAATTCCCTTTATTTGGAGGCAAAAAGGCAGAAATTTCCCTTATTTTGGAACAAAAAGGCAGAAATTCCCTTTATTTTGGGGCAAAAATCAGAATTTCCCCTTATTTTGGGGCAAAATTCCAGAAATTTCCTTTATTTTGGGGCAAAATTGCAGGAATTTGCCTTATTTTGGTGAAAAATTGCAGAAATTTCTCTTATTTGAGGCAAAATTGCAGAAATTTCACTTATTTTCAGGTAAAAAGTCTGAATTTTCTTTATTTTGGGGCAAAAAGGGAGAAAAATCCCCTTATTTTGGGGCAAAATTGAGAAATTTCCCTTATGATGGGGAAAAATTGCAGGAATTTCCCTTATTTTAGAGCAAAATTGCAGAAATTTCACTTACTTCAGAAAAAAAATTTTTTTTCTTATTTTGGGGCAAAAAGGCAGAAATTCACCTTATTTTGGGGTAAAATTGCAGAAATTTCACATATTTCAGGCCAAAAAGGAAGAAATTTCCCTTATTTTGGGGCAAAATTGCAGAAATTTCACTTATATCAGGGAAAAAAGGCAGAGATTTTCCTTATTTTGGGGCAAAAATGCAGATATTCCTCTTATTTTGAGGTAAAAAGGCTGAAATTCCTTTTATTTGTTTGCAAAAAGACAGAAATTCCCCTTATTTTGTGGCAAAAATGCAGAAATTTCCCTTATTTTAGGACAAAATTGCAGAAATTTCACTTATTTCAAAGAAAAAAATTAAAAATTTTTCTTTTTTTGGGGCAAAAATGCAGAAATTCCCATTATTTTGGGGCAAAAAGGCAGAAATTCACCTTATTTTGGGGTAAAATTGCAGAAATTTCACATATTTCAGGGCAAAAAGGTAGATATTTCCCATATTTTGATGCAAAATTGCAGAAATTTCACTTATTTCATGGTAATAAGTCAGAAATTCCCCTTATTTTGGGGCAAAAAAACAGAAATTCCCTTTGTTTTGAGGGAAAAAGACAGAAATTCCACTTATTTAGAGGTAAAAATGCAGAAATTCCCGTTATTTTGGAGCAAAAATGAAGAAATTTCCCTTTTTATGGCAAAAAGGTATGCATTCCCATTATTTTCGGGCAAAAAGGCAGAAATTCCCCGTATTTTGGAGCAAAATTGCAGAAATTCCCCTAATTTTGGGGCAAAAGGCAGAAATTCCCTTTATTTTGGGTCAAAAATCAGATAATCCCCTTATTATGGGACAAAATTCCAGAAAAAATATCCTTTATTTTAGGGCAAAATTGCAGGAATTTACCTTATTTTGGGGCAAAATTGCAGAAATTTCCATTATTTGGGGTAAAATTGCAGAAATTTCACTAATTTTCAGGTAAAAAGGCTGAAATTTCCTTTATTTTGGTAAAAAAGGGAGAAATTCCTCTTATTTTGGGGCAAAATTGCAGAAATTTCACTTATTATGGGAAAAAATTGCAGAAATTTCCCTTATTTTAGGGTAAACTTGCAGAAATTTCACTTATTTCAGAGAAAAAAAGCAAAAATTTTTCTCATTTTGGGACAAAAAGGCAGAAATTCCCATTATTTTGGGGCAAAAAGGCAGAAATTCACTTTACTTTGGGGTAAAATTGCAGAAATTTCACATATCTCAGGGCAAAACAGCAGAAATTTTCCTTATTTTGGGGCAAAATTACAAAAATTTCACTTATTTCAGGGTAATAAGTCAGAAATTCCCCTTATTTTGGGGCAAAAAATACAGAAATTCCCTTTGTTTTGGGGGAAAAAGACAGAAATTCAACTTATTTAGAGGCAAAATAGCCGAAATTCTTCTTATTTTGGAGCAAAAATGAAGAAATTTTCCTCTTTTATGGCAAAAACTTATGCATTTCCTCTATTTTCAGGCAAAATGCAGAAATTCCCCCTATTTTGGAGCAAAATTGCAGAAATTCCCCTAATTCTGGGGCAAAAAGTCAGAAATTCCCTATATGTTGGGGCAAAAAGACAGAAATTCTCCTTATTTTGGAACAAAACTCAGAAATTTCCCTCATTTTGGGGCATAGTTCCAGAAATTTCCCTTATTTTGGGTCAAAATTGCAGAAATTTCACTTATATTGAGGCAAAATTGCACAAATTTCAATTATTTCAAGAAAAAAAGCCAGAAATTTTCTTTATTTTGGGGCAAAAATGCAGAAATTCCCTTTATTTTGAGGTAAAGGCTGAAATACCCCTTATTTGGGCGAAAAAATGCAAAATTTCCCTTATTTTGGGGCAAAAAAACAGAAATTCTCCTTATTTTGTTGCAAAAATGCAGAAATTTCTTTTATTTTGGGGCAAAATTGCAGAAATTTCACCTGTTTTATGGCATAATTCAAAAATTCCTTTTATTTTGGGGCAAAAACTCAGAAATTCTGTTTATTTTTGGGTAAAAAGGCAGAAATTTCACTTATTTTGAGGTAAAAAGGCAGAAATTCCTCTTATTTTGGGGCAAAAATGAAGAAATTTTCTTTTTTTGTGGCAAAAGCTATACATTCTCCTTACTTTCGGGGTAAAAAGCAGAAATTCCCCGTATTTTGAAGCAGAATTGCAGAAATTCTCTCAATTTTCGTGCAAAAAGGCAGAAATTCTACTTATTTTGGGGCCAAAAGGCAGAAAATCTTTTTTTTCGGGAGCAAACAGTCAGAAATTCCCCTTTTTTTGGGGCAAAATTGCAGAAATTTCTTTTACATTAGGGCAAAATTGCAGAAATTTCCCTGACTTTTGGGCAAAGTTGCAGAAATTTCACTTATTTCAGGGTAATAAGTCAGAAATTCCCCTTATTTTGGGGCAAAAAAGACAGAAATTCCCTTTGTTTTGGGGGAAAAAGACAGAAATTCCACTAATTTAGAGGCAAAAAAGCAGAAATTCTCCTTATTTTGGAGCAAAAATGAAGAAATTTCCCTTTTTATAGCACAAAGGTATGCATTCCCATTATTTTCGGGCAAAAAGGCAGAAATTCCTCGTATTTTGGAGCAAAATTGCAGAAATTCCCCTAATTGTGGGGCAAAAGGCAGAAATTCCCTTTATTTTTGAGCAAAAATGAAGAAATTTCCCTTTTTATGGCAAAAAGTTATGCATTCCCATTATTTTCGGACAAAAAGGCAGAAATTACCTGTATTTTGGAGCAAAATTGCAGAAATTCCCCTAGTTTTGGGGCAAAAGGCAGAAATTCCCTTTATTTTGGGGCAAAAATCAGAAATTCCTCTTATTTTGGGGCAAAATTCCAGAAATTTCCTTTATTTTTGGGGCAAAATTGCAGGAATTTACCTTATTTTGGGGCAAAATTGCAGAAATTTTTCTTATTTGGGGCAAAATTGAAGAAATTTCACTTATTTTCAGATAAAAAGGCTGAAATTTCCTTTATTTTGGTGCAAAAAGAGAGAAATTCCCCTTATTTTGGGGCAAAATTGCAGAAATTTAACTTATTATGGGGAAAAATTGCAGAAATTTCCCTTATTTTAGGGCAAAATTGCAGAAATTTCACTTATTTCAGAGAAAAAAATCAAAAATTTTTCTTTTTTGGGGCAAAAAGGCAGAAATTCCAATTATTTTTGGGAAAAAAGGCAGAAATTCACCTTATTTTGGGGTAAAATTGCAGAAATTTCACATATTTCAGGGCAAAAAGGTAGATATTTCCCATATTTTGGGGCAAAATTGCAGAAATTTCACTTATTTCAGGGTAATAAGTCAGAAATTCCCCTTATTTTGGGGCAAAAAAACAGAAATTCCCTTTGTTTTGGGGGAAAAAGACAGAAATTCCACTTATTTAGAGGCAACAAAGCAGAAATTCCCCTTATTTTGGAGCAAAAATGAAGAAATTTCCTTTTTTATGGCAAAAAGGTATGAATTCCCATTATTTTCGTGCAAAAAGGCAGAAATTCCCCGTATTTTCGAGCAAAATTGCAGAAATTCCCCTAATTTTGGGGCAAAATGCAGAAATTCCCTTTATTTTGGGGCAAAAATCAGAAATTCCTCTTATTTTGGGGCAGAATTCCAGAAATTTTTTTTTATTTTGGGGAAAAATTGCAGGAATTTATTTTTTTTGTGGCAAAATTGTAGAAATTTCACTTATATTCAGGTAAAAAGGCTGAAATTTCCTTTATTTTGGGGCAAAAAGGGAGAAATTCCCCTGATTTTAAGGCAAAATTACAGAAATTTCCCTTATTATGAGAAAAAATTGCAGAAATTTCCTTTATTTTAGGGCAAAATTGCAGAAATTTCACTTATTTCAGAGAAAAAAAGCAAATATTTTTCTCATTTTGGGGCAAAAAAGGCAGAAATTTCCATTATTTTGGGGCAAAAAGTCAGAAATTCACCTTATTTTGGGGTAAAATTGCAGAAATTTCATATATTTCAGGGCAAAAAGGCAGAAATTTCCCTTATTTGGGGGCAAAATTGAAGAAATTTCACTTATTTCAGGTTAATAAGTCAGAAATTCCCCTTATTTGGGAGCAAAAAAGACAGAAATTCCCTCTGTTTTGGGAGAAAAAGACAGAAATTCCACTTATTTAGAGGCAAAAAAGCAGAAATTCTTCTTATTTTGGAGCAAAAATAAAGAAATTTTCCTCGTTTATTTCAAAAAGTTATGCATTCCCCTTATTTTCGGGCAAAAATGCAGAAATTCCTCGTATTTTGGAGCAAAATTGCAGAAATTCCCCTAATTGTGGGGCAAAAAGGCAGAAATTCCCTATATGTTGGGGCAAAAAGATAGAAATTCTCCTTATTTTGGGGCAAAACTCAGAAATTCCCCTTATTTTGGGGCAAAATTCCAGAAATTTCCCTTATTTTGGTGCAAAATTGCAGAAATTTCACTTAATTTGGGGCAAAATTGCAGAAATTTCACTTATTTTAGGGAAAAAAGGCAGAAATTTTCCTTATTTTGGGGCAAAAATGCAGAAATTGCCCTTATTTTGAGGTAAAAAGGCTGAAATTCCCTTTATTTGGAGGCAAAAAGGCAGAAATTTCCCTTATTTTGGAACAAAAAGACAGAAATTCCCTTTATTTTGTGGAAAAACTGCAGAAATTTCTTTTATTGTGGGGCAAAAATGAAGAAATTCCTTTTTTTTGTGGGAAAAGGTATACATTCCTCTTACTTTCGGAATTAAAAGCAGAAATTCCCCATATTTTGAAGCAAAATTGCAGAAATTCTCATAATTTTCGGGCAAAAAGGCAGGAATTCTCCTTATTTTGGGGCAAAAATACAGAAAATCTCCTTTTTTCGGGAGCAAACAGTCAGAATTTCCCCTTATTTTGGGGCAAAATTGCAGAAATTTCCTTTACATTGGGGCAAAATTGCAGAAATTTCCCTTATTTTGGGGCAAAATTGCAGAAATTTCACTTATTTCAGGGTAATAGGTCAGTAATTCCACTTATTTTGGGGCAAAAAAGACAGAAATTCCCTTTGTTTTGGGGGAAAAAGACAGAAATTCCACTTATTTAAAGGCAAAAAGGAAGAAATTCCCCTTATTTTGGAGCAAAAATGAAGAAATTTCCCTTTTTATGTTAAAAAGGTATGCATTCCCATTTTTTCGGGCAAAAAGGCAGAAATTCCCTTTATTTTGGGGCAAAAATCAGAAATTCCCCTTATTTTGGGGCAAAATTCCAGAAATTTCCTTTATTTTGGGGCAAAATTGCAGGAATTTGCCTTATTTTGGTGAAAAATTGCAGAAATTTCTCTTATTTGAGGCAAAATTGCAGAAATTTCACTTATTTTCAGGTAAAAAGTCTGAATTTTCTTTATTTTGGGGCAAAAAAAGAGAAAATCCCCTTATTTTGGGGCAAAATTGAGAAATTTCCCTTATTATGGGGAAAAATTGCAGAAATTTCCCTTATTTTAGGGCAAAATTGCAGAAATTTCAATTACTTCAGAAAAAAAATTTTTTTTCTTATTTTGGGGCAAAAAGGCAGAAATTCACCTTATTTTGGGGTAAAATTGCAGAAATTTCACATATTTCAGGCCAAAAAGGCAGAAATTTCCCTTATTTTGGGGCAAAATTGCAGAAATTTCACTTATATCAGGGAAAAAAGGCAGAGATTTTCCTTATTTTTGGGCAAAAATGCAGATATTCCTCTTATTTTGAGGTAAAATGCTGAAATTCCTTTTATTTGGTTGCAAAAAGACAGAAATTCCCCTTATTTTGTGGCAAAAATGCAGAAATTTCCCTTATTTTAGGACAAAATTGCAGAAATTTCACTTATTTCAGAGAAAAAAATCAAAAATTTTTCTTTTTTTGGGGGAAAAATGCAGAAAACCCCATTATTTTGGGGCAAAAAACAGAAATTCACTTATTTTGGGGTAAAATTGCAGAAATTTCACATATTTCAGGGCAAAAGGTAGAAATTTCCCTTATTTTGGGGCAAAATTGCAGAAATTTCACTTATTTCAGGGTAATAAGTCAGAAATTCCCCTTATTTTGGGGCAAAAAAACAGAAATTCCCTTTTTTTTTGAGGGAAAAAGACAGAAATTACACTTATTTAGAGGAAAAATGCAGTAATTCCTGTTATTTTGGAGCAAAAATGAAGAAATTTCCCTTTTTATGGCAAAAAGCTATGCATTCCCATTATTTTCGGGCAAAAAGGCAGAAATTCCCCGTATTTTGGAGCAAAATTGCAGAAATTCCCCTAATTTTGGGGCAAAAGGCAGAAATTCCCTTTATTTTGGGGCAAAAATCAGAAAATCCCCTTATTTTGGGGCAAAATTCCAGAAATTTCCTCTATTTTGGGGTAAAATTGAGGGAATTTACCATATTTTGGGGCAAAATTGCAGAAATTTCCATTATTTGGTGTAAAATTGCAGAAATTTCACTTATTTTCAGGTAAAAAGGCTGAAATTTCCATTATTTTAGGGCAAAAGGTGAGTAATTCCTCTTATTTTGGGGCAAAATTGCAGAAATTTCCTTTATTATGGGGAAAAATTACAGAAATTTCCCTTATTTTAGGGCAATATTGCAGAAATTTCACTTACTTCAGAAAAAAATTTTTTTTCTTATTTTGGGGCAAAAAGGCAGAAATTCACCTTATTTTGGGGTAAAATTGCAGAAATTTCACATATTTCAGGCCAAAAAGGCAGAAATTTCCCTTATTTTGGGGCAAAATTGCAGAAATTTCACTTATATTAGGGAAAAAAGGCAGAGATTTTCCTTATTTTGGGGCAAAAATGCAGATATTCCTCTTATTTTGAGGTAAAAAGGCTGAAATTCCTTTTATTTGGTTGCAAAAAGACAGAAATTCCCCTTATTTTGTGGCAAAAATGCAGAAATTTCCCTTATTTTAGGACAAAATTGCAGAAATTTCACTTATTTCAGAGAAAAAAATCAAAAATTTTTCTTTTTTGGGGGCAAAAATGCAGAAATTCCCATTATTTTGGGGCAAAAATGCAGAAATTCACCTTATTTTGGGGTAAAATTGCAGAAATTTCACATATTTCAGGGCAAAAAGGCAGAAATTTCCCTTATTTTGGGGCAAAATTGCAGAAATTTCACTTATTTCAGGTAAATAAGTCAGAAATTCCACGTATTTTGGGGCAAAAAAACAGAAATTCCCTTTTTTGGGGGGAAAAAGACAGAAATTCAACTTATTTAGAGGTTAAAAAGCCGAAATTCTTCTTATTTTGTACCAAAAATGAAGAAATTTTTCTCTTTTATGGCAAAAACTTATGCATTTCCTCTATTTTCGGGCATAATGCAGAAATTCCCCGTATTTTGGAGCAAAATTGCAGAAATTCCCCTAATTCTGGGGCTAAATGGCAGAATTTTTCTATATGTTGGGGAAAAAAGACAGAAATTCTCTTTATTTTGGGGCAAAACTCAGAAATTTCCCTTATTTTGGGTCAAAATTCCAGAAATTTTTCTTATTTTGGGTCAAAATTGCAGAAATTTCACTTATTTTGGGGCAAAATTGCAGAAATTTCACTTATTTCAGGGAACAAAGTCAGAAATTTTCCTTATTTTGGGGCAAAAATGCAGAAATTCCCCTTATTTTGAGGTAAAAAGTCTGAAATTCCCATTATTTGGGGGCAAAAATGCAGAAATTTCCCTTATTTTGGGGCAAAAAAACAGAAATTCTCCTTATTTTGTGGCAAAAATGCAGAAATTTTTTTTATTTTGGGGCAAAATTGCAGAAATTTCACCTATTTCAGGGCATAATTCAAAAATTCCTTTTATTTTGGGACAAAAGACAGAAATTCCGTTTATTTTTGGGTAAAAAGGCATAAATTTCACTTATTTTGAGGTAAAGAGGCAGAAATTCCTCTTATTTTGGGGAAAAATGAAGAAATTTCCTTTTTTTTGTGGCAAAAGGTATACATTCCCCTTACTTTCGGGATAAAAAGATGAAATTCCCCGTATTTTGAAGCAAAATTGCAGAAATTCTCTCAATTTTCGTGCAAAAAGGCAGAAATTCTCCTTATTTTGGGGAAAAAGACAGAAAATCTCCTTTTTCAGGAGCAAACAGTCAGAAATTCCCCTTATTTTGGGGCAAAATTGCAGAAATTTCCCTTATTTTGGGGCAAAGTTGCAGAAATTTCCCTTATTTTGGGGCAAAGTTGCAGAAATTTCACTTATTTCAGGGTAATAAGTCAGAAATTCCCCTTATTTTGAGGCAAAAAAGACAGAAATTAACTTTGTTTTGGGGGAAAAAGACAGAAATTCCACTTATTTAGAGGCAAAAAGGCAGAAATTCAATTTATTTTGGAGCAAAAATGAAGAAATTTCCCTTTTTATAGCAAAAAGGTATGCATTCCCATTATTTTCGGGCAAAAAGGCAGAAATTCCCCGTATTTTGGAGCAAAATTGCAGAAATTCCCCTAATTGTGGGGCAAAAGACAGAAATTCCCTTTATTTTGGAGCAAAAATGAAGAAATTTCTTTTTTTATGGCAAAAAGTTATGCATTCCCATTATTTTCGGGCAAAAAGGCAGAAATTCCTTGTATTTTGGAGCAAAATTGCAGAAATTGTCCTAATTTTGGAGCAAAAGGCAGAAATTCCCTTTATTTTGGGGAAAAAAGACAGAAATTCCCTTTGTTTTGAGGGAAAAAGACAGAAATTCCACTTATTTAGAGGTAAAAATGCAGAAATTCCCGTTATTTTGGAGCAAAAATGAAGAAATTTCCCTTTTTATGGCAAAAAGGTATGCATTCCCATTATTTTCGGGCAAAAAGGCAGAAATTCCCCGTATTTTGGAGCAAAATTGCAGAAATTCCCTTAATTTTAGGGCAAAAGGCAGAAATTCCCTATATTTTGGGGCAAAAATCAGAAAATCCCCTTATTTTGGGGCAAAATTCCAGAAATTTCCTTTATTTTGGGGCAAAATTGCAGGAATTTATCTTATTTTGGCGCAAAATTGCAGAAATTTTTCTTATTTGGGGCAAAATTGCAGAAATTTCACTTATTTTCAGGTAAAAAGGCTGAAATTTCCTTTAGTTTGGGGCAAAAAGGGAGAAATTCCCCTTATTTTGGGGCAAAATTGCAGAAATTTCCCTTATTATGGGGAAAAATTGCAGAAATTTCTCTTATTTTAGGGCCAAATTGCAGAAATTTCACTTATTTCAGAGAAAAAAATCAAAAATTTTTCTTTTTTGGGGCAAAAAGGCAGAAATTCCAATTATTTTGGGGCAAAAAGGCAGAAATTCACCTTATTTTGGGGTAAAATTGCATAAATTTCACATATTTCAGGGCAAAAAGGCAGAAATTTCCCTTATTTTGGGGCAAAATTGCAGAAATTTCACTTATTTCAGGGTAATAAGTCAGAAATTCCCTTTATTTTGGGGCAAAAAGACAGAAATTCCCTTTGTTTTGGGGAAAAAAGACAGAAATTCCACTTATTTAGAGGCAACAAAGCAGAAATTCCCCTTATTTTGGAGCAAAAATGAAGAAATTTCCTTTTTTATGGCAAAAAGGTATGCATTCCCATTATTTTCGTGCAAAAAGGCAGAAATTCCCCGTATTTTCGAGCAAAATTGCCGAAATTCCCCTAATTTTGGGGCAAAATGCAGAAATTCCCTTTATTTTGGGGCAAAAATCAGAAATTCCTCTTATTTTGAGGCAGAATTCCAGAAATTTTTTTTATTTTGGGGAAAAATTGCAGGAATTTATTTTATTTTGTGGCAAAATTGTAGAAATTTCACTTATATTCAGGTAAAAAGGCTGAAATTTCTTTATTTTGGGGCAAAAAGAGAGAAATCCCCCTTATTTTAAGGCAAAATTACAGAAATTTCCTTTATTATGAGAAAAAATTGCAGAAATTTCTTTTATTTTAGGGCAAAATTGCAGAAATTTCACTTATTTCAGAGAAAAAAACCAAATATTTTTCTTATTTTGGGGCAAAAAAGGCAAAAATTTCCATTATTTTGGGGCAAAAAGTCAGAAATTCACCTTATTTTGTGGTAAAATTGCAGAAATTTCATATATTACAGGGCAAAAAGGCAGAAATTTCCCTTATTTTGGGGCAAAATTGAAGAAATTTCACTTATTTCAGGTTAATAAGTCAGAAATTCCCCTTATTTGGGAGCAAAAAAGACAGAAATTCCCTCTGCTTTGGGGGAAAAAGAAAGAAATTCCCTTATTTAGAGGCAAAAAAGCAGAAATTCTTCTTATTTTGGAGCAAAAATAAAGAAATTTTCCTCGTTTATTTCAAAAAGTTATGCATTCCCCTTATTTTCGGGCAAAAATGCAGAAATTCACCGTATTTTGGAGCAAAATTGCAGAAATTATCCTAATTGTGGGGCTAAAAGGCAGAAATTCCCTATATGTTGGGGCAAAAAGATAGAAATTCTCCTTATTTTGGGGCAAAACTCAGAAATTCCTCTTATTTTGGGGCAAAATTCCAGAAATTTCCCTTATTTTGGTGCAAAATTGCTGAAATTTCACTTATTTTGGGGCAAAATTGCAGAAATTTCACTTATTTTAGGGAAAAAAGGCAGAAATTTTCCTTATTTTGGGGCAAAAGTGCAGAAATTCCCCTTATTTTGAGATAAAAAGGCTGAAATTCCCCTTATTTGGAGGCAAAAAGGCAGAAATTTCCCTTATTTTGGGGCAAAAAGACAGAAATTCCCTTTATTTTGTGGCAAAAATGCAGAAATTTCTTTTATTGTGGGGCAAAAATGAAGAAATTCCTTTTTTTTGTGGGAAAAGGTATACATTCCTCTTACTTTCGGGATTAAAAGCAGAAATTCTCCGTATTTTGGAGCAAAATTGCAAAAATTCTCATAATTTTCGGGCAAAAAGGCAGGAATTCTCCTTATTTTGGGGCAAAAATACAGAAAATATCCTTTTTTCGGGAGCAAACAGTCAGAATTTCCCCTTATTTTTGGGCAAAATTGCAGAAATTTCCTTTACATTGGGGCAAAATTGCAGAAATTTCCCTTATTTTGGGGCAAAATTGCAGAAATTTTACTTATTTCAGGGTAATAAGTCAGTAATTCCACTTATTTTGGGGCAAAAAAGACAGAAATTCCCTTTGTTTTGGGGGAAAAAGACAGAAATTCCACTTATTTAAAGGCAAAAAGAAAGAAATTCCCCTTATTTTGGAGCAAAAATGAAGAAATTTCCCTTTTTATGTTAAAAAGGTATGCATTCCCATTATTTTCGGGCAAAAAGGCAGAAATTCCCCGTATTTTGGAGCAAAATTGCAGAAATTCCCCTAATTTTGGGGCAAAAGGCAGAAATTCCCTTTATTTTGGGGCAAAAATAAGAAATTCCCCTTATTTTGGGGCAAAATTCCAGAAATTTCCTTTATTTTGGTGCAAAATTGCAGGAATTTGCCTTATTTTGGTGAAAAATTGCAGAAATTTCTCTTATTTGAGGCAAAATTGCAGAAATTTCACTTATTTTCAGGTAAAAAGTCTGAATTTTCTTTATTTTTGGGCAAAAAGGGAGAAAATCCCTTTATTTTGGGGCATAATTGAGAAATTTCCCTTATTATGGGGAAAAATTGCAGAAATTTCCCTTATTTTAGGGCAAAATTGCAGAAATTTCACTTACTTCAGAAAAATTTTTTTTCTTATTTTGGGGCAAAAAGGCAGAAATTCACCTTATTTTGGGGTAAAATTGCAGAAATTTCACATATTTCAGGCCAAAAAGGCAGAAATTTCCCTTATTTTTGGGCAAAATTGCAGAAATTTCACTTATATCAGGGAAAAAAGGCAGAGATTTTCCTTATTTTGGGGCAAAAATGCAGATATTCCTCTTATTTTGAGGTAAAAATGCTGAAATTCCTTTTATTTGGTGGCAAAAAGACAGAAATTCCCCTTATTATGTGGCAAAAATGAAGAAATTTCCCTTATTTTAGGACAAAATTGCAGAAATTACACTTATTTCAGAGAAAAAAATCAAAAATTTTTCTTTTTTTGGTGCAAAAATGCAGAAATTCCCATTATTTTGGGGCAAAAAGGCAGAAATTCACCTTATTTTGGGGTAAAATTGCAGAAATTTCACATATTTCAGGGCAAAAAGGTAGAAATTTCCCTTATTTTGGGGCAAAATTGCAGAAATTTCACTTATTTCAGGGTAATAAGTCAGAAATTCCCCTTATTTTGGGGCAAAAAACAGAAATTCCATTTGTTTTGAGGGAAAAAGACAGAAATTCCACTGATTTAGAGGAAAAATGCAGAAATTCCTGTTATTTTGGAGCAAAAATGAAGAAATTTCCCTTTTTATGGCACAAAGGTATGCATTCCCATTATTTTTGGGCAAAAAGGCAGAAATTCCCCGTATTTTGGAGCAAAATTGCAGAAAATCCCCTAATTTTGGGGCAAAAGGCAGAAATTCCCTTTATTTTGGGGCAAAAATCAGAAAATCCCCTTATTTTGGGGCAAAATTCCAGAAATTTCCTCTATTTTGGGGTAAAATTGCAGGAATTTACCTTATTTTGAGGCAAAATTGCAGAAATTTCCATTATTTGGTGTAAAATTGCAGAAATTTCACTTATTTTCAGGTAAAAAGGCTGAAATTTCCATTATTTTGGGGCAAAAGGTGAGAAATTCCTCTTATTTTGGGGCAAAATTGCAGAAATTTCCTTTATTATGGGGAAAAATTGCAGAAATTTCACTTATTTCAGAGAAAAAAAGCAAAAATTTTTCTTATTTTGGGACAAAAAGGCAGAAATTCCCATTATTTTGGTGCAAAAGGCAGAAATTCTTCTTATTTTGGAGTAAAATTGCAGAAATTTCACATATTTCAGGGCAAAAAGGCAGAAATTTCCCTTATTTTGGGGCAAAATTGCAGAAATTTCACTTATTTCAGGGAAATAAGTCAGAAATTCCCTGTATTTTGGGGCAAAGAAACAGAAATTCTCTTTTTTGGGGGGAAAAAGACAGAAATTCAACTTATTAAGAGGTTAAAAAGCCGAAATTCTTCTTATTTTGTACCAAAAATGAAGAAATTTTTCTCTTTTATGGCAAAAACTTATGCATTTCCTCTATTTTCGGGCATAATGCAGGAATTCCCCGTATTTTGGAGCAAAATTGCAGAAATTCCCTTAATTCTGGGGCAAAATGGCAGAATTTTTCTATATGTTGGGGAAAAAAGACAGAAATTCTCTTTATTTTGGGGCCAAACTCAGAAATTCCCCTTATTTTGGGTCAAAATTCCAGAAATTTCTCTTATTTTGGGTCAAAATTGCAGAAATTTCCCTTATTTTGGGGCAAAATTGCAGAAATTTCACTTATTTCAGGGAACAAAGGCAGAAATTTTCCTTATTTTGGGGCAAAAATGCAGAAATTCTCATTATTTTGAGGTAAAAAGGCTGAAATTCCAATTATTTGGGGGAAAAATGCAGAAATTTCCCTTATTTTGGGGCAAAAAAACAGAAATTCTCTTTATTTTGTGGCAAAAATGCAGAAATTTTTTTTATTTTGGGGCAAAATTGCAGAAATTTCACCTATTTCAGGGCATAATTCAAAAATTCCTTTTATTTTGGGACAAAAAGTCAGAAATTCCGTTTATTTTTGGGTAAAAAGGCATAAATTTCAGTTATTTTGAGGTAAAGAGGCAGAAATTCCTCTTATTTTGGGGCAAAAATGAAGAAATTTCCTTTTTTTGTGGCAAAAGGTATACATTCCCCTTACTTTCGGGATAAAAAGCAGAAATTCCCCGTATTTTGAAGCAAAATTGCAGAAATTCTCTCAATTTTCGTGCAAAAAGGCAGAAATTCTCCTTATTTTGGGGCAAAAAGACAGAAAATCTCCTTTTTCAGGAGCAAACAGTCAGAAATTCCCCTTGTTTTGGGGAAAATTGCAGAAATTTCCTTTACATTGGGGCAAAATTGCAGAAATTTCCCTTATTTTGGGGCAAAGTTGCAGAAATTTCACTTATTTCAGGGTAATAAGTCAGAAATTCCCCTTATTTTGGGGCAAAAAAGAGAGAAATTCCCTTTGTTTTGGGGGAAAAAGACAGAAATTCCACTTATTTAGAGGCAAAAAGGCAGAAATTCAATTTATTTTGGAGCAAAAATAAAGAAATTTCCCTTTTTATAGCAAAAAGGTATGCATTCCCATTATTTTCGGGCAAAAAGGCAGAAATTCCTTGTATTTTGGAGCAAAATTGCAGAAATTGTCCTAATTTTGGGGCAAAAGGCAGAAATTCTCTTTATTTTGGGGAAAAAGACAGAAATTCCCTTTGTCTTGAGGGAAAAAGACAGAAATTCCACTTATTTAGAGGTAAAAATGCAGAAATTCCCGTTATTTTGGAGCAAAAATGAAGAAATTTCCCTTTTTATGGCAAAAAGGTATGCATTCCCATTATTTTCGGGCAAAAAGGCAGAAATTCCCCGTATTTTGGAGCAAAATTTCAGAAATTCCCCTAATTTTGGGGCAAAAGGGAGAAATTCCCTTTATTATGGGGCAAAAATTAGAAATTCCTCTTATTTTGGGGCAGAATTCCAGAAATTTTTTTTTTTTATTTTGGGGCAAAATTGCAGGAATTTCTTTTATTTTGGGGCAAAATTGCAGAAATTTCACTTATTTTTAGGTAAAAAGGCTGAAATTTCCTTTATTTTGGGGTAAAAAGGAAGAAATTCCTTTTATTTTAAGGCAAAATTACAGAAATTTCCTTTATTATGGGGAAAAATTGCAGAAATTTCCTTTATTTTAGGGCAAAATTGCAGAAATTTCACTAATTTCAGAGAAAAAAAGCAAAAATTTTTCTTTTTTTGGGGCAAAAAGCCGGAAATTCCCATTATTTTTGGGCAAAAAGTCAGAAATTCACCTTATTTTTGGGTAAAAATGCAGAAATTTCACATATTTCAGGGCAAAAAGTCAAAAATTTCCCTTATTTTTGGGCAAAATTGCAGAAATTTCACTTATTTCAGAGAAAAAAACAAAAATTTTTCTTATTTTGGGGCAAAAACTCAGAAATTCACCTTATTTTGGGGTAAAATTGCAGAAATTTCACATATTTCAGGGCAAAAAGGCAGAAATTTCCCTTATTTTGGGGCAAAATTGAAGAAACTTCACTTATATCAGGGAAAAAAGG
Source organism: Micromys minutus (assembly GCF_963924665.1). NCBI lineage: Eukaryota > Metazoa > Chordata > Mammalia > Rodentia > Muridae > Micromys > Micromys minutus. The sequence continues at coordinate 18,588 of NW_027667691.1, read as the reverse complement.
CAGAAATTTTCCTTATTTTGGGGCAAAAATGCAGAAATTCCCCTTATTTTGAGGTAAAAAGGCTGAAATTCCCCTTATTTGGCGGCAAAAAGACAGAAATTCCCCTTATTTTATGGCAAAAATGCAGAAATTTCTTTTATTTTGGGGCAAATTTGCAGGAATTTCACTTATTTCAGGGCATAATTCAAAAATTCCTTTTATTTTGGGGCAAAAAGACAGAAATTCTGTTTATTTTGTGGTAAAAAGGCAGAAATTTCACTAATTTGGGGTAAAAAGGCAGAAATTCCTTTTTTAGGGGCAAAAATGAAAAAATTTCCTTTTTTTGTGGCAAAAGGTATACATTTCCCTTACTTTCGGGATAAATAGCAGAAATTCCCCGTATTTTGAAGCAAAATTGCAGAAATTCTCTCAATTTTTGGGCAAAAAGCAGAAATTCTTTTTATTTTGAGGCAAAAAGACAGAAAATCTTTTTTTTAAGGAGCAAACAGTCAGAAATTCCCCATATTGTGGGGCAAAATTGCAGAAATTTTTTTTACATTGGTGCAAAATTGCAGAAATTTCCCTTATTTTAAGGCAAAATTGCAGAAATTTCACTTATTTCAGGTTAATAAGTCAGAAATTCCCCTTATTTTGGGGCAAAATTGCCAAAATTTCCTTTATATTGTGGCAAAATTGCAGAAATTTCTCTTATTTTGTGGCAAAATTGCAGTAATTACACTTATTTCAGGGTAATAAGTCAGAAATTCCCCTTATTTTGGGGCCAACAAGACAGAAATTTTCTTTGTTTTGGGGGAAAAAGACAGAAATTCCACTTATTTAGAGGCAAAAAGGCAGAAATTCCCGTTATTTTGGAGCAAAAATGAAGAAATTTCCCTTTTTATGGCAAAAAGGTATGCATTCCCATTATTTTTAGGCAAAAAGGCAGAAATTCCCTATATTTTGGAGCAAAATTGCAGAAATTCTTCTAATTTTGGGGCAAAATGCAGAAATTCCCCTTATTTTGGGGCAAAATTCCAGAAATTTCCTTTATTTTGGGGCAAAATTGCAGGAATTTACCTTATTTTGGGGCAAAATTGCAGAAATTTCACTTATTTGGTTCAAAATTGCAGAAATTTTACTTATTTTCAGGTAAAAAGGCTGAAATTTCCTTTATTTTGGGGCAAAAAGGGAGAAATTCCCCTTATTTTGGGGCAAAATTGCAGAAATTTCCCTTATTATGGGGAAAAATTGCAGAAATTTCCCTTATTTTAGGGCAAAATTGCAGAAATTTCATTATTTCAGAGAAAAAAATCAAAAATTTTTCTTTTTTGGGGCAAAAAGTTAGTAATTCCCATTATTTTGGGGCAAAGAGGCAGAAATTCACCTTATTTTGGGGTAAAATTGCAGAAATTTTACATATTTCAGGGCAAAAAGGTAAAAATTTCCCTTATTTTGGGGCAAAATTGCAGAAATTTCACTTATTTCAGGGTAATAATCAGAAATTTCCCTTATTTTGGGACAGAAAAGACAGAAATTCCGTTTGTTTTGGGGGAAAAAGACAGAAATTCCACTTATTTAGAGGCTAAAAAGCCGAAATTCTTCTTATTTTGGAGCAAAAATGAAGAAATTTTCCTTTTTTATGTCAAAAACTTATGCATTTCCTCTATTTTCGGGCAAAATGCAGAAATTTCTTGTATTTTGAAGCAAAATTGCAGAAATTCCCCGAATTCTGGGGCAAAAAGGCAGAAATTCCCTATATGTTGGGGCAAAAAGACAGAAATTCTCCTTATTTTGGGGCAAAACTCAGAAATTCCCCTTATTTTGGGGCAAAATTTCAGAAATTTCCCTTATTTTGGGGCAAAATTGCAGAAATTTCACTTATTTTGGGGCGAAATTGCAGAAATTTCACTTATTTTGGGGCAAAAAAACACAAATTCCCCTTATTTTGTGGCAAAAATGCAGAAATTTCTTTTATTTTGGGGCAAAATTGCAGAAATTTCACATATTTCAGGGCATAATTCAAAAATTCTTTTTATTTTGGGGCAAAAACAGAAATTCCGTTTATTTTTGGGTAAAAAGGCAGAAATTTCACTTATTTTTCGGTAAAAAGGCTGAAATTCCTCTTATTTTGGGACAAAAATGAAGACATTTCCCTTTTTTTTGAGGCAAAAGGTATACATTCCCCTCACTTTCGGGATAATAAGCAGAAATTCCCCGTATTTTGAAGCAAAATTGCAGAAATTATCTCAATTTTCGTCCAAAAAGGCAGAAATTCTCTTTATTTTGGGGTAAAAAGACAGAAAAATCTCCTTTTTCGAAAGCAAACAGTTAGAAATTCCCCTTATTTTGGGGCAAAATTGCAGAAATTTCCTTTACATTGGGGCAAAATTAAAAAAATTTCCATTATTTTGGGGCAAAGTTGGAGAAATTTCACTTATTTCAGGGTAATAAGTCAGAAATTCCCCTTTTTTTGGGGCAAAAAAGACAGAAATTCCCTTTGTTTTGGGGGAAAAAGACAGAAATTCCACTTATTTAAAGGCAAAAAGGAAGAAATTCCACTTATTTTGGAGCAAAAATGAAAAAATTTCCCTTTTTATGGCAAAAAGGTATGCATTCCCATTATTTTCGGGCAAAAAGGCAGAAATTCCCTGTATTTTGGAGCAAAATTGCAGAAATTCCCCTAATTTTGGGGCAAAAGGCAGAAATTCTCTTTATTTTGGGGCAAAAATCATAAATTCCCCTTATTTTGGGTCAAAATTCCAGAAATTTCCTTTATTTTGGGGCAAAATTGCAGGAATTTACCTTGTTTTGGGGCAAAATTGCAGAAATTTCACTTATTTCTGGTAAAAAGGCTGAAATTTCCTTTACTTTGGGGCAAAAAAGAAGAAATTCCTCTTATTTTGGGGCAAAATTTCAGAAATTTTACTTATTATGGGGAAAAATTGCAGAAATTTTCCTTATTTTAGGGCAAAATTGCAGAAATTTCACTTATTTCAGAGAAAAAAAGCAAATTTTTTTTTATTTTGAAACAAAAAGGCAGAAATTCCTATTATTTTGGGCAAAAAGGCAGAAATTCACCTTTTTTTGGGGTAAAATTGCAGAAATTTCACATATTTCAGGGCAAAAAGGCAGAAATTTCCCTTATTTTGGGGCAAAATTGCAGAAATTTCACTTATTTTAGGGTAATAAGTCAGAAATTCCCCTTATTTTGGAGAAAAATACAGAAATTCCCTTTGTTTTGGGGGAAAAAGACAGAAATTCCACTTATTTAGAGGTTAAAAAGCCGAAATTCTTCTTATTTTGGAGCAAAAATGAAGAAATTTTCCTCGTTTATTTCAAAAAGTTATGCATTCCCCTTATTTTCGGGCAAAAGGGCAGAAATTCCCTGTATTTTGGAGCAAAATTGCAGAAATTCCCCTAATAGTGGGGCAAAAAGGCAGAAATTCCCTATATGTTGGGGCGAAAACACAGAAATTCTCCTTATTTTGGGGCAAAACTCAGAAATTCCCCTTATTTTGGGGCAAAATTCCAGAAATTTCCCTTATTCTGGGGCCAAATTGCAGAAATTTCACTTATTTTGGGCAAAATTGCAGAAATTTCACTTATTTCAGGGTAAAAAAGGAATTTTGTTATTTTGGGGCAAAAAGGCAGAAATTCCCCTTATTTTGAGGTAAAAAGGCTGAAATTCCCCTTATTTGGGGTCAAAAAGGCAGAAATATCCTTTATTTTGGGGCAAAATTGCAGAAATTTCACTTATTACAGGGTAATAAGTCACAAATTCCCCTTAATTTGGGGCAAAAAAGACAGAACTTCCCTTTGTTTTGGGGGAAAAAGAAGAAATTCCACTTATTTAGAGGCAAGAAGGCAGAAATTCCCCTTATTTTGCAGCAAAAATGAAGAAATTTCCCTTTTTATGGCAAAAAGGTATGCATTCCCATTATTTTCGGGCAAAAAGGCCGAAATTCCCCATATTTTGGGGCAAAATTGCAGAAATTCCCCTAAATTTGGGGCAAAAGGCAGAAATTCCCTTTATTTTGGGGCAAAAATCATAAATTCCCCTTATTTTGGGACAAAATTCAAGAAATTTTTTTTTTATTTTGGGGCAAAATTGCAGGAATTTACCTTATTTTGGGGCAAAATTGCAGAAATTTTTCTTATTTGGGGAAAAATTGCAGAAATTTCACTTATTTTCAGGTAAAAAGGCTGAAATTTCCTTTAGTTTGGGGCAAAAAGAAAGAAATTCCCCTTATTTTGGGGCAAAATTGCAGAAATTTCCCATATTATTGGGAAAAATTGCAGAAATTTTCCTTATTTTAGAGCAAAATAGCAGCAATTTACTTATTTCAGAGAAAAAAAGCAAAAATTTTTCTTATTTTGGGGCAAAAAGGCAGAAATTCCCATTATTTTGGGGCAAAAAATGAGAAATTCACCTTATTTTGAGGTAAAATTGCAGAAATTTCACAGATTTCAGGGCAAAAAAGCAGAAATTTCCTTTATTTTGGGGCAAAATTGCAGAAAATTCACTTATTTCAGGGTAATAAGTTAGAAATTCCCCTTATTTTGGGCCAAAAAAAAACCAGAAATTTCCTTTGTTTTGGGGGAAAAAGACTGAAATTGCACTTATTGAGAAGCATAAAGGCAGAAATTCCTTTTATTTTGGAGCAAAAATGAAGAAATTTCCCTTCTTTATGGCAAAAAGTTATGCATTCCTTTATTTTCGTGCAAAAAGGCAGAAATTCCCCGTATTTTGGAGCAAAATTGCAGAAATTCCCCTAATTGTGGTGCAAAAAGGCAGAAATTTTCTATATGTTGGGGCAAAAAGACAGAAATTCTCCTTATTTTGGGGCAAAACTCAGAAATTCCACTTATTTTGGGGCAATATTGCAGAAATTTCACTTACTTCAGGGAAAAAAGGCAGAAATTTTCCTTATTTTGGGGCAAAAAGGCAGAAATTCCTAATATTTTGTGGCAAAAATGCAGAAATTCTTCTTATTTTGAGGTAAAAAAGATGAAATTCCTCTTATTTGAGGGCAAAAAGGCAAAAATTTCCCTTATTTTGGGGCAAAATTGCAGAAACCTCACTTATTTCAGAGTAATAAGTTAGAAATGTTTCTTATTTTGGGGCAAAAAAGACAGAATATGCCTTTGTTTTGGGGGAAAAATACAGAAATTCCACTTATTTAGAGCCAAAAAAGCACAAATTCCCATTATTTTGAAGCAAAAAATGAAGAAATTTCCCTTTTTTTAGGCAAAAAGGTATGCATTCTTATTTTCGGGCAAAAAGGCAGAAATTCCTCGTATATTGGAGCAAAATTGCAAAAATTCCCCTAATTGTGGGGCAATAATGCAGACATTCCCTATATGTTGGGGCAAAAGACAGAAATTCTCCTTATTTTGAGGCAAAACTCAGAAATTCCACTTATTTTGGGGCAAAATTCCAGAAATTTCCCTTATTCTGGGGCAAAATTGCAGAAATTTCACTTATTTTGGGCAAAATTGCAGAAATTTCACTTATTTCAGGGAGAAAAAGGATTTTTGTTATTTTGGGGCAAAAAGGCAGAAATTCCCCTTATTTTGAGGTAAAAAGGCTGAATTTCCCCTTATTTGGGGGCAAAAAGGCAGAAATATCTCTTATTTTGGGGCAAAATTGCAGAAATTTAACTTATAACAGGGTAATAAGTCAGAAATTCTTCTTAATTTGGGGCAAAAAAGACAGAAATTCCCTTTGTTTTAGAGGAAAAAGAAGAAATTCACTTATTTAGAGGCAAGAAGGCAGAAATTCCCCTTATTTTGGTGCAAAAATGAAGAAAAATCCCATTTTATGGCAAAAAGGTATGCATTCCCATTATTTTCGGGCAAAAAGGCAGAAATTCCCCGTATTTTGGGGCAAAAAGGCAGAAATTCACCTTATTTTGGGGTAAAATTGCAGAAATTTTACATATTTCAGGGCAAAAAGGTAAAAATTTCTCTTATTTTGGGGCAAAATTGCAGAAATTTCACGTATTTCAGGGTAATAATCAGAAATTTCCTTTATTTTGGGACAGAAAAGACAGGAATTCCTTTTGTTTTGGGGGAAAAAGACAGAAATTCCACTTATTTAGAGGCTAAAAAGCCAAAATTCTTCTTATTTTGGAGCAAAAATGAAGAAATTTTCCTTTTTTATGGCAAAAACTTATGCATTTCCTCTATTTTCGGGCAAAATGCAGAAATTCCTTGTATTTTGACGCAAAATTGCAGAAATTCCCCTAATTCTGGGGCAAAAAGGCAGAAATTCCCTATATGTTGGGGCAAAAAGACAGAAATTCTCCTTATTTTGGGGCAAAACTAAGAAATTCCCCTTATTTTGGGGCAAAATTCCAGAAATTTCCCATATTTTGGGGCAAAATTGCAGAAATTTCACTTATTTTGGGGCAAAATTGCAGAAATTTCACTTATTTCAGGAAAAAAGGCAGAAAATTTCCTTATTTTAGGGCAAAAATGCAGAAATTCCCCTTATTTTGAGGTAAAAAGGCTGAAATTCCCCTTATTTGGGGGCAAAAAGGCAGAAATTTCCCTTATTTTGGGGCAAAAAAACAGACATTCCCCTTATTTTGTGGCAAAAATGCAGAAATTTCTTTTATTTTGGGGCAAAATTGCAGAAATTTCAATTATTTCAGGGCATAATTCAAAAATTCCTTTTATTTTGGGGCAAAAAGACAGAAATTCCGTTTATTTTTGGGTAAAAAGTAAGAAATTTCAATTATTTTTAGGTAAAAAGGCTGAAATTCCTCTTATTTTCGGACAAAAATGAAGACATTTCTCTTTTTTTGTGGCAAAAGTTATACATTTCCCTTACTTTCTGGATAATAAGCAGAAATTCCCCGTATTTTGAAGCAAAATTGCAGAAATTCTCTCAATTTTCGTGCAAAAAGGCAGAAATTCTCTTTATTTTGGGGCAAATAGACAGAAAATCTTCTTTTTCGGGAGCAAACAGTTAGAAATTCCCCTAATTTTGGGGCAAAATTGCAGAAATTTTATTTACATTGGGGCAAAATTGAAAAAATTCCCCTTATTTTGGGGCAAAGTTGCAGAAATTTCACTTATTTCAGGGTAATAAGTCAGAAATTCCCCTTTTTTGGGGACAAAAAAGACAGAAATTCCCTTTGTTTTGGGGGAAAAAGACAGAAATTCCACTTATTTACAGGCAAAAATGAAGAAATTCCACTTATTTTGGAGCAAAAATGAAGAAATTTCCCTTTTTATGGCAAAAAGGTATGCATTCCCATTATTTTCGGGCAAAAAGGCAGATATTCCCTGTATTTTGGAGCAAAATAGCAGAAATTCCCCTAATTTTGGGGCAAAAGGCAGAAATTCCCTTTATTTTGGGGCAAAAATCAGAAATTCCTCTTATTTTGGGGCAAAATTCCAGAAATTTCCTTTATTTTGGGGCAAAATTGCAGGAATTTACCTTGTTTTGGGGCAAAATTGCAGAAATTTCCATTATTAGGGTCAAAATTGCAGAAATTTCACTTTTTTCTGGTAAAAAGGCTGAAATTTGCTTTACTTTGGGGCAAAAAGGAAGAAATTCCTCTTATTTTGTGGCAAAATTTCAGAAATTTTTCTTATTATGGGGAAAAATTTTAGAAATTTCCCTTATTTTAGGGCAAAATTGCAGAAATTTCACTTATTTCAGAGAAAAAAAAGCAAAATTTTTTCTTATTTTGAAACAAAAAGGCAGACATTCCCATTATTTTGGGGCAAAAAGGCAGAAATTCACCTTATTTTGGGGATAAATTGCAGAAATTTCACATATTTCAGGGCAAAAAGGCAGAAATTTCCCTTATTTTGGGGCAAAATTGCAGAAATTTCCTTTACATTGGGGCAAAATTGAAAAAATGTCCCTTATTTTGGGGTAAAATTGCAGAAATTTCACTTATTTCAGGGTAATAAGTCAGAAATTCCCCTTATTTTGGGGCAAAAAAGACAGAAATTCCCTTTCTTTTTGGGAAAAAAGACAGAAATTCCACTTATTTAAAGGCAAAAAGGAAAAAATTCCACTTATTTTGGAGCAAAAATGAAGAAATTTTCCTTTTTATGGCAAAAAGGTATGCATTCCCATTATTTTCGGGAAAAAAAGCAGAAATTCCCTGTATTTTGGAGCAAAATTGCAGAAATTCCCCTCCTTTTGGGGCAAAAGGCATAAATTCCCTTTATTTTGAGGCAAAAATCATAAATTCCCCTTATTTTGAGGCAAAATTCCAGAAATTTCCTTTATTTTGGCGCAAAATTGCAGGAATTTACCTTGTTTTGGGGCAAAATTGCAGAAATTTCCATTATTTGGGGCAAAATTGCAGAAATTTCACTTATTTCAGGTAAAAGGCTGAAATTTCCTTTACTTTGGGGCAAAAAGCGAGAAATTCCTCTTATTTTGGGGCAAAATTTCAGAAATTTCCCTTATTATGGGGAAAAATTGCAGAAATTTCCCTTATTTTAGGGCAAAATTGCAGAAATTTCACTTATTTCAAAGAAAAAATGCAAAATTTTTTCTTATTTTGAAACAAAAAGGCAGAAATTCCCATTATTTTGGGGCAAAAGGGCAGAAATTCACCTTATTTTGGGGTAAAATTGCAGAAATTTCACATATTTCAGGGCAAAAGGCAGAAATTTCCCTTATTTTGGGGCAAAATTGCAGAAATTTGTCTTATTTCAGGGTAATAAGTCAGAAATTCCCCTTATTTTGGTGAAAAATACAGAAATTCCCTTTGTTTTGGGGGAAAAAAACAGAAATTCCACTTATTTAGAGGCTAAAAAGCCGAAATTCTTCTTATTTTGAAGCAAAAATGAAGAAATTTTCCTCGTTTATTTCAAAAAGTTATGCATTCCCCTTTTTTTCGGGCAAAAAGGCAGAAATTCCCTGTATTTAGGAGCAAAATTGCAGAAATTCCCCTAATTGTGGGGCAAAAAGGCAGAAATTCCCTATATGTTGGGGCGAAAACACAGAAATTCTCCTTATTTTGTGGCAAAACTCAGAAATCCCCCTTATTTTGGGGCAAAATTCCAGAAATTTTTCTTATTCTAGGGCAAAATTGCAGAAATGTCACTTATTTTGAGCAAAATTGCAGAAATTTCACTTATTTCAGGGTAAAAAAGGAATTTTGTTATTTTGGGGCAAAAAGGCAGAAATTCCCCTTATTTTGAGGTAAAAAGGCTGAAATTCCCCTTATTTGGGGTCAAAAAGGCAGAAATATCCTTTATTTTGGGGCAAAATTGCAGAAATTTCACTTATTACAGGGTAATAAGTCACAAATTCCCCTTAATTTGGGGTAAAAAAGACAGAAATTCCCTTTGTTTTGGGGGAAAAAGAAGAAATTCCACTTATTTAGAGGCAAGAAGTCAGAAATTCCCCTTACTTTGGAGCAAAAATGAAGAAATTTCCCTTTTTATGGCAAAAAGGTATGCATTCCCATTATTTTCGGGCAAAAAGGCAGAAATTTCCCATATTTTGGGGCAAAATTGCAGAAATTCCCCTAAATTTGGGGCAAAAGGCAGAAATTCCCTCTATTTTGGGGCAAAAATCATAAATTCCCCTTATTTTGGGGCAAAATTCAAAAAATTTCCTTTATTTTGGGGCAAAATTGCAGGAATTTACCTTATTTTGGGGCAAAATTGCAGAAATTTTTCTTATTTGGGGCAAAATTGCAGAAATTTCACTTATTTTCAAGTAAAAAGGCTGAAATTTCCTTTAGTTTGGGGCAAAAAGGAAGAAATTCCCCTTATTTTGGGGCAAAATTGCAGAAATTTCCCTTATTATTGGGAAAAATTGCAGAAATTTTCCTTATTTTAGAGCAAAATTGCAAAATTTCACTTATTTCAGAGAAAAAAAGCCAAAATTATTCTTATTTTGTGGCAAAAATGCAGAAATTTCTTTTATTTTGGGGCAAAAATGAAGAAAATCCTTTTTTTGTGGGAAAAGGTATACATTCCTCTTACTTTCGGGATTAAAAGCAGAAATTCCCCGTATTTTGAAGCAAAATTGCAGAAATTCTCATAATTTTCGGGCAAAAAGGCAGAAATTCTCCTTATTTTGGGGCAAAAAGACAGAAAATCTCCTTTTTTCGGGAGCAAACAGTCAGAATTTCCCCTTATATTGGGGCAAAATTGCAGAAATTTCGTTTACATTGGGGCAAAATTGCAGAAATTTTCCTTATTTTGGGGCAAAATTGGCGAAATTTCACTTATTTTAGGGTAATAAGTCAGTAATTCCCCTTATTTTGGGGCAAAAAGACAGAAATTCCCTTTGTTTTGGGGGAAAAAGACAGAAATTCCATTTATTTAGAGGCAAAAAGGCAGAAATTCCCATTATTTTGGAGCAAAAATGAAGAAATTTCCCTTTTTATGGCAAAAAGGTATGCATTCCCATTATTTTCGGGCAAAAAGGAAGATATTCCCCGTATTTTGGAGCAAAATTGCAGAAATTCCCCTAATTTTGGGGCAAAAGGCAGAAATTCCCTTTATTTTGGGGCAAAAATCAGAAATTCCTAATATTTTGGGGCAAAATTCCAGAAATTTCCTTTATTTTGGGGCAAAATTGCAGGAATTTACCTTATTTTGGTGCAAAATTGCAGAAATTTCTCTTATTTGAGGCAAAATTGCAGAAATTTCACTTATTTTCAGGTAAAAAGTCTGAAATTTTCTTTATTTTGGGGCAAAAAAAAAGAAAATCCCCTTATTTTGGGGCAAAATTGCAGAAATATCCCTTATTATGTGGAAAAATTGCAAAAATTTCCCTTATTTTAGGACAAAATTGCAGAAATTTAACTTATTTCAGAGAAAAAAACAAAAATTTTTCTTATTTTGGGGCAAAAACTCAGAAATTCACCTTATTTTGAGGTAAAATTGCAGAAATCTCACATATTTCAGGGCAAAAAGGCAGAAATTTCACTTATTTTGGGGCAAAATTGCAGAAACTTCACTTATATCAGGGAAAAAAGGCAGAAATTTTTCTTATTTTGGGGCAAAAATGCAGAAATTCCCCTTATTTTGAGGTAAAAAGGCTGAAATTCCCCTTATTTGGGGGCAAAAAGACAGAAATTACCCTTATTTTGTGGCAAAAATGCAGAAATTTCTTTTATTTTGGGGCAAATTTGCAGAAATTTCACTTATTTCAGGGCATAATTCAAAAATTCCTTTTATTTTGGGGCAAAAAGACAGAAATTCTGTTTATTTTGGGGTAAAAAGGCAGAAATTTCACTTATTTTGAGGTAAAAAGGCAGAAATTCCTTTTTTTGGGGGGCAAAAATGAAGAAATTTCCGTTTTTTGTGGCAAAAGGTATACATTTACTTTACTTTCGGGATAAAAATAAGAAATTCCCCGTATTTTGAAGCAAAATTGCATAAATTCTCTCAATTTTTGGGCAAAAAGGCAGAAATTTTTTTTATTTTGAAGCAAAAAGACAGAGAATCTCCTTTTTCAGGGCAAACAGTCAGAAATTCCCCATATTGTGGGGCAAAATATCAGAAATTTTTTTTACATTGGGGAAAAATTGCAGAAATTTTCCTTATTTTAAGGCAAAATTGCAGAAATTTCACTTATTTCAGGTTAATAAGTCAGAAATTCCCTATATTTTGGAGCAAAATTGCAGAAAATATTCTAATTTTGGGGCAAAAGGCAGAAATTCCCCTTATTTTGGGGCAAAATTCCAGAAATTTCCTTTATTCTGGGGCAAAATTGCAGGAATTGACCTTATTTTGGGGAAAATTGCAGAAATTTCACTTATTTGGTGCAAAATTGAAGAAATTTTATTTATTTTCAGGTAAAAAGGCTGAAATTTCCTTTATTTTGGGGCAAAAAGGGAGAAATTCCCCTTATTTTGGGGCAAAATTGCAGAAATTTCCCTTATTATGGGGAAAAATTGCACAACTTTCCCTTATTTTAGGGCAAAATTGCAGAAATTTCACTTATTTCAGAGAAAAAAATCAAAATTTTTTCTTATTTTGGGGCAAAAATGTAGAATTTCCCATTATTTTGGGGCAAAAATGCAGAAATTCACCTTATTTTGGGGTAAAATTGCAGAAATTTTACATATTTCAGGGCAAAAAGGTAAAAATTTCCCTTATTTTGGGGAAAAATTGCAGAAATTTCACTTATTTCTGGGTAATAATCAGAAATTTCCCTTATTTTGGAACAGAAAAGACAGGAATTCCCTTTGTTTTGAGGGAAAAAGACAGAAATTCCAATTATTTAGAGGCTAAAAGGCCGAAATTCTTCTTATTTTGGAGCAAAAATCAAGAAATTTTCCTTTTTTATGTCAAAAACTTATGCATTTCCTCTATTTTCGGGCAAAATGCAGAAATTCCTTGTATTTTGAAGCAAAATTGCAGAAATTCCCCTAATTCTGGGGCAAAAAGGCAGAAATTTTTTATATGTTGGGGCAAAATTCCAGAAATTTCCCTTATTTTGGGGCAAAATTGCAGATATTTCACTTATTTTAGGGTAATAAGTCAGAAATTCTCCTTATTTTGGGGCAAATAGACAGAAAATCTTCTTTTTGGGGAGCAAACAGTTAGAAATTCCCCTAATTTTAAGGCAAAATTGCAGAAATTTCCTTTACATTGGGGCAAAATTGAAAAAATTTCCCTTATTTAGGGGCAAAGTTGCAGAAATTTCACTTATTTCAGGGTAATAAGTCAGAAATTCCCCTTTTTTGGGGGCAAAAAAGACAGAAATTCCCTTTGTTTTGGGGGAAAAAGACAGAAATTCCACTTATTTAAAGGTAAAAAGGAAGAAATTCCACTTATTTTGGAGCAAAAATGAAGAAATTTCCCTTTTTATGGCAAAAAGGTATGCATTCCCATTATTTTCGGGCAAAAAGGCAGAAATTCCCTGTATTTTGGAGCAAAATTGCAGAAATTCCCCTAATTTTGGGGCAAAAGGCAGAAATTCCCTTTATTTTGGGGCAAAAATCAGAAATTCCCCTTATTTTGGGGCAAAATTCCAGAAATTTCCTTTATTTTGAGGCAAAATTGCAGGAATTTACCTTGTTTTGGGGCAAAATTGCAGAAATTTCCATTATTTGGGGCAAAATTGCAGAAATTTCACTTATTTCTGGTAAAAAGGCTGAAAATTCCTTTACTTTGGGGCAAAAAGGAAGAAATTCCTCTTATTTTGGGGCAAAATTTCAGAAATTTCCCTTATTATGGGGAAAAATTGCAGAAATTTCCCTTATTTTAGGGCAAAATTGCAGAAATTTCACTTATTTCAGAGAAAAAAAGCAAAATTTTTTTAAATTTTGAAACAAAAAGGCAGAAAATCCCATTATTTTGGGGAAAAAAAGCAGAAATTCACCTTATTTTGGGGATAAATTGCAGAAATTTCACATATTTCAGGGCAAAAAGGCAGAAATTTCCCTTATTTTGGGGCAAAATTGCAGAAATTTCCTTTACATTCGGGCAAAATTGAAAAAATTTCCCTTATTTTGGGGTAAAGTTGAAGAAACTTCACTTATTTCAGGGTAATAAGTCAGAAATTCCCCTTATTTTGGGGCAAAAAAGACAGAAATTCCCTTTGTTTTGGGGAAAAAAGACAGAAATTCCACTTATTTAAAGGCAAAAAGGAAGAAATTCCACTTATTTTGGAGCAAAAATGAAGAAATTTCCCTTTTTATGGCAAAAAGGTATGCATTCCCATTATTTTCAGGCAAAAAAGCAGAAATTCCCTGTATTTTGGAGCAAAATTGCAGAAATTCCCCTCCTTTTGGGGCAAAAGCAGAAATTCCTTTTATTTTGGGGCAAAAATCATAAATTCCCGTTATTTTGGGGCAAAATTCCAGAAATTTCCTTTATTTTGGGGCAAAATTGCAGGAATTTACCTTATTTTGGGGCAAAATTGCAGAAATTTCCATTATTTGGGTCAAAATTGCAGAAATTTCACTTATTTCAGGTAAAAAGTCTGAAATTTCCTTTACTTTGGGGCAAAAAGCGAGAAATTCCTCTTATTTTGGGGCAAAATTTCAGAAATTTCCATTATTATGGGTAAAAATTGCAGAAGTTTCCCTTATTTTAGGGCAAAATTGCAGAAATTTCACTTATTTCAGAGAAAAAAAGCAAAATTTTTTCTTATTTTGAAACAAAAAGGCAGAAATTCCCATTATTTTGAGGCAAAAAGGCAGAAATTCACCTTATTTTGGGGTAAAATTGCAGAAATTTCACATATTTCAGGGCAAAAAGGCAGAAATTTCACTTATTTTAGGGTAAAAAGTCAGAAATTCCCCTTATTTTGGGGAAAAATACAGAAATTCCCTTTGTTTTGGGGGAAAAAGACAGAAATTCCACTTATTTAGAGGCTAAAAAGCCGAAATTCTTCTTATTTTGGAGCAAAAATGAAAAAATTTTCTTCGTTTATTTCAAAAAGTTATGCATTCCCCTTATTTTCGGGCAAAAGGGCAGAAATTCCCTGTATTTTGGAGCAAAATTGCAGAAATTCCCCTAATAGTTTGGCAAAAAGGCAGAAATTCCCTATATGTTGGGGCGAAAACACAGAAATTCTCCTTATTTTGGGGCAAAACTCAGAAATTCCCCTTATTTTGGGGCAAAATTCCAGAAATTTCCCTTATTCTGGGGCAAAATTACAGAAATTTCACTTATTTTGGGCAAAATTGCATAAATTTCACTTATTTCAGGGTAAAAAAGGAATTTTGTTATTTTGGGGCAAAAAGGCAGAAATTCCCCTTATTTTGAGGTAAAAAGGCTGAAATTCCCCTTATTTTGGGTCAAAAAGGCAGAAATATCCTTTATTTTGGGGCAAAATTGCAGAAATTTCACTTATTACAGGGTAATAAGTCACAAATTCCCCTTAATTTGGGGCAAAAAAGACAGAAATTCCCTTTGTTTTGGGGGAAAAAGAAGAAATTCCACTTATTTAGAGGCAAGAAGGCAGAAATTCCAATTATTTTGCAGCAAAAATGAAGAAATTTCCCTTTTTATGGCAAAAAGGTATGCATTCCCATTATTTTCGGGCAAAAAAGCAGAAATTCCCCATATTTTGGGGCAAAATTGCAGAAATTCCCCTAAATTTGGGGCAAAATGCAGAAATTCCCTTTAATTTGGGGCAAAAATCATAAATTCCCCTTATTTTGGGGAAAAATTCAAGAAATTTCCTTTATTTTGGGGCAAAATTGCAGGAATTTACCTTATTTTGGGATAAAATTGCAGAAATTTTTCTTATTTGGGGCAAAATTGCAGAAATTTCACTTATTTTCAGGTAAAAAGGCTGAAATTTCCTTAAGTTTGGGGCAAAAAGGGAGAAATTCTTCTTATTTTGGAGCAAAATTGCAGAAATTTCCCTTATTATTGGGAAAAATTGCAGAAATTTTTCTTATTTTAGAGCAAAATTGCAGCAATTTCACTTATTTCAGAGAAAAAAAGCAAAAATTTTTCTTATTTTGGGGCAAAAAGGCAGAAATTCCCATTATTTTGGGGCAAAAATGGAGAAATTCACCTTATTTTGAGGTAAAATTGCAGAAATTTAACAGATTTCAGGGAGAAAAAGCAGAAATTTCCCTTATTTTGGGGCAAAATTGCAGAAATTTCACTTATTTCAGGGTAATAAGTCAGAAATTCCCATTATTTTGGGCCAAAAAAAACCCAGAAATTCCCTTTGTTTTGGGGGAAAAAGACAGAAATTCCACTTATTGAGAAGCAAAAAGGCAGAAATTCCTTTTATTTTGGACCAAAAATGAAGAAATTTCCCTTTTTTATGGCAAAAAGTTATGCATTCCTCTTATTTTCGTGCAAAAAGCAGAAATTCCTCGTATTTTGTAGCAAAATTGAAGAAATTCCCCTAATTGTGGTGCAAAAAGGAAGATATTCCCTATATGTTGGGACAAAAAGACAGAAATTCTCCTTATTTTGGGGCAAAATTCAGAAATTTCACTTATTTTGGGGCAATATTGCAGAAATTTCACTTACTTCAGGGAAAATAGGCAGAAATTTCCCTTATTTTGGGGCAAAAAGGAAGAAATTCCTAATATTTTGTGGCAAAAATTCAGAAAATCCCCTTAGTTTGAGTTAAAAACGGTGAAATTCCCCTTATTTGTGGGCAAAAAGGCAAAAATTTTCCTTATTTTGTGGCAAAATTGCAGAAACCTCACTTATTTCAGAGTAATAAGTCAGAAAATTTTCTTATTTTGGGGCAAAAAAGACAGAAATTCCCTTTGTTTTGGAGGAAAAAGACAGAAATTCCACTTATTTAGAGGCAAAAAAGCAGAAATTCCCCTTATTTTGAAGCAAAAATGAAGAAATTTCCCTTTTTTAAGGCAAAAAGGTATGCATTCTTCTTATTTTCGGGCAAAAAGGCAGAAATTCTACGTATATTGGAGCAAAATTGCAAAAATTCCCCTAATTGTGGGGCAAAAATGCAGAAATTCCCTATATGTTGGGGCAAAAGACGGAAATTCTCCTTATTTTGGGGCAACACTCAGAAATTCCACTTATTTTGGGGCAAAATTCCAGAAATTTCCCTTATTCTGTGGCAAAATTGCAGAAATTTCATTTATTTTGTGCAAAATTGCAGAAATTTCACTTATTTCAGGGAAAAAAGGAATTTTGTTATTTTGGGGAAAAAAGGCAGAAATTCCCCTTATTTTGAGGTAAAAAGGCTGAAATTCCCCTTATATGGGGGCAAAAAGGCAGAAATATCCCTTATTTTGTGGCAAAATTGCAGAAATTTTACTTATTACAGGGTAATAAGTCAGAAATTCCCCTTAATTTGGGGTAAAAAATACAGAAATTCCCTTTGTTTTGGGGGAAAAAGAAGAAATTCCACTTATTTAGAGGCAAGAAGGCAGAAATTCCCCTTATTTTGGAGCAAAAATGAAGAAGTTTCCCTTTTTATGGCAAAAAGGTATGCATTCCCATTATTTTCGGGCAAAAAAGCAGAAATTCCCCCATATTTTGGGGCAAAATTGCAGAAATTCCCCTAAATTTGCGGCAAAAGGCAGAAATTCCCTTTATATTGGGGCAAAATTCAAGAAATTTCCTTTATTTTGGGGCAAAATTGCAGGAATTTACTTTATTTTGGGGCAAAATTGCAAAAATTTTTCTTATTTGGGGCAAATTTGCAGAAATTTCACTTATTTTCAGGTAAAAAGGCTGAAATTTCCTTTAGTTTGGGGCAAAAAGGGAGAAATTCCCCTTATTTTGGGGCAAAATTGCAGAAATTTCCCTTATTATTGGGAAATATTGCAAAAATTTTCCTTATTTTAGAGCAAAATTGCAGCAATTTCACTTATTTCAGAGAAAAAAAAAATTTTTCTTATTTTGGGGCAAAAAGGCAGAAATTCCCATTATTTTGGGGCAAAAGGCAGAAATTCACCTTATTTTGGGGTAAAATTGCAGTAATTTCACATATTTCATGGCAAAAAGGCAAAAATTTCCCTTATTTTGGGGCAAAATTGCAGAAATTTCACTTATTTCGGGGTAATAAGTCAGAAATTCCCCTTATTTTGGGGCAAAATACAGAAATTCCCCTTGTTTTGGGGGAAAAAAACAGAAATTCCACTTATTTAGAGGCAAAAAACAAAATTCTTCTTATTTTGGAGCAAAAATAAAGAAATTTTTCTCGTTTATGGCAAAAGGTTATGCATTCCCCTTATTTTTGGGCAAAAAGGCAGAAATTCCCTGTATTTTGGAGCAAAATTGTAGAAATTCTCATAATTGTGGGGCAAAAAGGCAGAAATTCCCTATATGTTGGGGCAAAAACACAGAAATTCTCCTTATTTTGGGGCAAAACTCAGAAATTCCCCTTATTTTGGGGCAAAATTCCAGAAATTTCCCTTACTTTGGGGCAAAATTGCAGAAATTTCACTTATTTTGGGGCAAAATTGCAGAAATTTCAATTATTTTTAAGGAAAAAAGCCAGAAATTTTTCTTATTTTGGGGCAAAAATGCAGAAATTTACTTTATTTTGAGGTAAAAATGCTGTAATTCCCCTTATTTGGGGGCAAAACGCAGAAATATCCTTTATTTTGGGGGAAAGAGACAGAAATTCCCCTTATTTTGTGGCAAAAATTTCTTTTATTTTAGGGCAAAATTGCAGAAATTTCACATATTTCAGCGCATAATTCAAAAATTCCTTTTATTTTTGGGCAAAATAACAGAAATTCTGTTTATTTTTGTGTAAAAAGGCAGAAATTTCACTTATTTTGAGGTAAAAAGGCAGAAATTGCTCTAATTTTGGGGCAAAAATGAAGAAATTTCCCTTTTTTTGTGGCAAAAGGTATACATTCCCCTTACTTTCGGGATAAAAAGCAGAAATTCCCTGTATTTTGAAGCAAAATTGCAGAAATTCTCTCAATTGTCGGGCAAAAAGGCAGAAATTCTCCTTATTTTGTGGTAAAAAGACAGAAAATCTCCTTTTTCGGGAGCAACCAGTCTGAAATTCCCCTAATTTTGGGGCAAAATTGCAGAAATTTCTTTTACATTGGGGCAAAATTGCAGAAATTTCCCTTATTTTGGGGCTAAATTGCAGAAATTTCACTTATTTAAGGGTAATAAGTCAAAAATTTCCTTTATTTTGAGGCAAAAAAGACAGAAAATCCCTTTGTTTTGGGGAAAAAGACAGAAATTCCACAT